>NW_022437145.1:144888-152966 GCF_009761245.1 Sapajus apella | reverse complement strand
TTATATACACATTTATACACATATATACATATATTATACATGTGTGTGTATATGTGTGTATAATATATACGTTATATATATGTATATATGTGTGTATATATATATTTTTAGACAGGGTCTCACTCTGTTGCCAAGGCTGAAGTGCAGTGCTGTGTTCTTGACTCACCGCATCTTCAGCCTCCCAGGCTCAAGTGATTCACCCACCTCAGCCTCCCAATTAGTTGGGTCTACAGGCCATTGCCACCAAGCCTAGATAATTTTTGTATTTTGTTTTATAGAAATGGGGTCTCACTATGCTGTCCAGGTATGTTGCCCAGGCTAGTCTCAAACTCCTGGGCTAAAGGGATCCTCTTTCCTTTGCCTCCCAAAGTGCTAGGATTACAGGTGTGAACTACTGTGCCTGACCAGATACTTCTTGATAAACACATGTTGAGTGAATAGCACACCACACCACCTGGTATTTGCAATTTAGAAGCCTGCTTACATCAGACACGGCATGGGGTAGAGGAAAAATACATGGGTTTTGGAGTTGCTCACATTTGTATTTAGGCCACTATTCATTCCATCTCTGACAAGCTATGGGATCTAGGCCTTCCTTTCTTCACCTGTAGCATACCACAGAATTGAACAAAAGATTAAAAGCAAAAATGGATTATGAGACAATGTAGGTTAAGGCATAGAACAGTACTTGGCACCCAGGGCCATACGTATTCTGTGAGAACAGGGACCTTGTTTATTTGCCAATACTGTACCTGGAGCCCAGTACAAAATAGGCCTACATAAAGGTCTCAAGTGCAGGTCTGACCAGATACAGTACTGGGCACATAGTGGGTGCTGCCTACACAGTGATTTCAAAACCTGGTAAATGATCAAAAGTAGAAGTGACTAGAGTAACAGTCAATAACTAATAAAGAACTGAATGAGTCATGTTCCCTTAGAGAACATCAATGCACCTCTACGTGGCATCAAGATGAAATAGTTTTGTTTGTATTCATTATCAAATACAGTCATGTGTCACTTGACAACAGGATTCATTCTGAAAAATATGTCATTAGTCAACTGCATCATTGTGCAAACATCAGAGTATACTCACACACACTGATGTTTGCACAATTATAATCTTTTATTTTTTCTTTTTCTTTTTTTTATTTTTGAGACAGAGTTTTGCTCTTGTCACCCAGGCTGGAGTGCAGAGGTGTGACCTTGGCTCACTGCAACCTCTACCTCCCAGGTTCAAGCGATTCTCCAGCCTCAGCCTTCAAAGTAGCTGGGATTACAGGGGCCTGCCAACATGCCCAGCTAATTTTTGTATTTTTAGAAGAGATGGGGTTTCGAGACATTGGCCAGGCTGGTATTGAACTCCTGACCTCAGGTGATCCACCTGTCTTGGCTTCTCAAACTGCTGGGATTACAGGCATGAGCCACCATGCCCAACCAGTCCATTATAATCTTATGGGACTACCATCATATATGTGGTCCACCATTAACCAAAATATTGGTAAGTGGTGCTTGACTGTATGTGCATGTAGGAAGAATTAAACACAACAGAAAACAATTATCACAAGCTGAGGTCCAGTTCCGCTCAAGAAATAAACAGAAAGTCCACTCAATTAACTCAGAAAAACTACTAAGACAGATTTTTTAAAAATTCAAATCAAGTGACTACACGCAGTGGCTCATGCCTGTAATCCCAGCACTTTGGGAGGCCAAGGTGGGAGGGTCACTTGAGCCCAGGAGTCCAAGACTAGACTGTGTAAGACTGCAAGATCCCACGTCTACAAAAAATACAAAAAAAAAAAAAAAATAGCCAGGCTTGGTGGCACGTGTCTGCAGTCCCAGCTACTTGGGAGGTTAAGGCAGGAAGATGACTGGAGCCTGGGAGGTCAAGGCTGTGATAAGCCATGATCACATCACTGCACTCCAGCCTGGGGACAGAGCTAGACTGTCTCAAACAAAACAAAACAAAACAAACCCCAAATCAAAGTATTGTGAGAAATGAGGCTATTTATAACAAAAGGGCATTTTCTAAAGTATCTGCAGAGTTTTGGTGAAAAGTGGTCTTAAGAGAACTACAGTGAAAGGAGGCAACATCCAGAACACCTCTATTTATACTGATGGAAAGCCCCAAATAATTTTTACATGAGGATGCACCCTCTCTGAAAGTACTTGAAAGAGATCTCAGACAAGAGAATTCCAGTAAAACAGCATAAAACAAGAAACCATTTTCCGAGTCCCCCAAAGCAGAGGACTGAAGGAGCTGCTGTACATATTTTCTTTTTTTTTCCTTTTTTTTTTTTTTTTTTTTATTTTTAAAAAGGCCTGAAGGGGAACTTTTTTTTTTTTTTTTTTTAAACAGTCTTATTCTGTCGCCCAGGCTGGAATGCAGTAGTGCAATCTCAGCTCGCTGCAACCTCTACCTCCAAGGTTCAAGCATGCCTCAGCCTTCTGAGTAGCAAAGATTACAGGCATGTGCCACCACACCCAGCTAATTTTTATATCTTTGGTAGAGTTGGGGTTTTACCATATTAGCCAGGCTGAGCCGGGCGCGGTGGCTCACGCCTGTAATCCCAGCACTGTGGGAGTCCGAGGCGGGTGGAGCACGAGGTCAAGAGATCGAGACCATCTTGGTCAACATGGTGAAATCCCGTCTCTACTAAAAATACAAAAAATTAGCTGGGCATGGTGGTGCGTGCCTGTAATCCCAGCTACTCAGGAAGCTGAGGCAGGAGAATTGCCTGAACCCAGGAGGCGGAGATTGCGGTGAGCCGAGATCGTGCCATTGCACTCCAGCCTGGGTAACATGAGTGAAACTCCATCTCAAAAAAACAAAAAACAAAAAACAAAAAACAAAAAACAAAAAAAAAAAAAAAATAGCCAGGCTGGTCTCGAACTCCTGACCTCAAGTGATCCACCCGCCTCAGCCTCCCAGTGCCTGGAAGCTGTGGGGAAACAGGCCCTTTTCCACGCACTGGTGGGAGTGTAAATTGGTTCATACACTAAGGACAGCAGTTTGGCAGGATCTAACAAAACTACAAGCATACAGAGCCAGCAGCAAATGTTAGTTTCGGCCCCTTCCTCTTATCTTTTACCTAAGTGGATTGTTGCGGCAACTAGTTGGAGACAGCACCACCCTCCCTTTAACCCAACAATCCCACTTCTGATAATTGCTCCTGCACCCACACTTGCACATGTGTGAAAGGATGAATTTACAAAGCTATTCACTGCAGCATTATTTTTAATAGCAAAAGACTGAAAGTACCTTCAGATGTCCATCAAAAAAAAGACTGGATGAATACATTATAGTGCATGATAAAATGGAAAACCATGCAGCAGTGAAAAAGTCTGGGAAGATCTATAAGATACATTGGTAAGTGGAAAAGAAAGGGCAAGGCACAGAACAGGGCTTACAGCATGCTACCTTTTCCAGTCAAAATAAAAAGGAGAGCAAAAATTAAAATCCGTATTTGTTATTAGCTTGTTTGGGAATAACAAACACATTTTGAAGTAGGTAAAAGAAACTAAACATGTAATTACTTGTGAAGGAGTGGTGGGACTAGGCAGATAGTGGGTAGGGCTGGGAGCAAGACTTTTCACAGTACCTTTTTATATATTTTATTTTTATTCATATGAATGTACTATCTTTTCAAAAAATAAAAATATTTTCCGAGTTACAATTCCCAATCACCATAGTAATTTGTAGCACTGGAAATGTTTTTAAATGAAAAGGCCACAGTTGGCAATGTGTAACCCAGCTCAACTTGAAGACTCCTCTTTGGAAATCACACGCCCATGAACGAACTCCCAAGTGACTTGTTCATAAATATTCAGAACAACAGTGCTCATATTAAGCAAAAATTGCAAATGATTTAAAAAGTTCAACAATTACACAGGTATGCAAGCATTTGCCTATTCAGATGGATTACATTAGATTACATGGCTATTACACCTCAACTACTTCAACATGTGGTAGCCCACACATGAAAACACTGTGACATGTGTGCACAAATGCAAAGTTCAGACAAGAATCCAGAAGGATATGGACAATTTGATATTCAGAAAGTTCTAACTGAATAAAACTGCCTGAGAATTTCCTTTTTTAATTACAAATTTGAGGAGAGAAATGATGTAGTTGAGAAAGAAGCAAAAATATGTATTTTTTAAAATGCCAAGATATGAGCTGAACATGAGAACTACATAAAAGCCTGTTCAATGAGAGGCAAGCAGCATTCAAGAACATTAGGCCAAAGGCCTGGGTGTGAATGCGGGGAATGTTTGTCAAGGGCGAGGCCTTGACAAATAGACAGAGGAGGGAGGAGAAACCCAAGGGGACTCTAGTGTCCTGATCTGAGCAACCCCCAAAAACATATCCCAGGAAATGTAACTGGATGAGACCAGGAGCTAAAATGGGTGGGAAATAAATAAACTGTGGACAACAGCAGCTCTTTCAATCCAAACGTTAGCAACACTCATAAATACTCCAGTGTCAAAACACAGCTTATGCCTTTTTTTTTTTTTTTTTTTTTAAGAGACAGTGTCGGGCCGGGGGCGGTGGCTTACACCTGTAATCCCAGCACTTTGGGAGGCCGGGGTGGGTGGATCACGAGGTCAAGCGATCGAGACCATCTTGGTCAACATGGTGAAACACCGTCTCTACTAAAAATACAAAACATTAGCTGGGCATGGTGGCACATGCCTGTAATCCCAGCTACTCAGGAGGCTGAAGCAGGAGAATTGCCTGAACCCAGGAGGCGGAGGTTGTGGTGAGCCAAGATCATGCCATTGCACTCCAGCCTGGGTAACAAGAGCGAAACTCCGTCTCAAAAAAAAAAAAAAGAGACAGTGTCTCGCTATGTTACCCAGACTGGAGTGCAGTGGCTATTCACAGGTGCGATCCCACTACTGATCAGTATGGGAGTACTGACCTGCTCTGTTTCCTACCTGGGCCTGTTCACCCCTCCTTAGGCAACCTGGTGGTCCCCTGCTCCCAGGAGGTCACCATATTGATGCCGAACTTAGCACAGACACCTGATTGGCATAGCACACTACAGCCCAGAACTCCTGGGCTCAAGAGATCCTCCCACCTCAGCCTCCCGAGTAGCTGGGAGTACAGGCAGGTGCCACCACACCTGGCAGCTTATGTCTTTAAAAATGTACACACAGGGGGGCGGCCACGGTGGCTCATACCTGTAATCCCAGCACTTTCGGAGGCCAAGGTGGGCGGATCACCTCAGGTTAGGAGTTCGAGACCAGCCTCACCAACATGGAGAAACCCTGTCTCTACTAAAAATACAAAATAAGTCAGGCATGGTGGTGCATGCCTGTAATCCCAGCTACTTAGAAGGCTGAGGCAGAAGAATTGCTTGAGCCCGGGAGGCAGAGTTTGCAGTGAGCCGAGACTGCACCATTGCACTCCAGCCTGGGCAACAAGAGTGAAACTTATCTAAAAAAAAGAAAAAAAAAAGCACACACAGGAATGAACAGCAAATCTGTGCTTCACCTCACAGAGCAGTGTTTCCAAAGCATCCCTCCCTGGAGAAATGTGAAATCAGTTTCCACTGTTCTCCTCACCTCTACCTCCCAGGGGTGTGCTAACCACAACCATCCCCAACACTCACTCCTAGCTCACCCAGTTGGCCACTCCAACTTTCCTAATGGTGTGAACACCCAGACCGAACCTGAAGTGCTTTCCTTCCCTCACTAGACACACCTTTACAGAGCACCTATTCAGTGCCAGGTACTGTAAGGTACTCTGCCAAAGGTGAAACTGGGTGTTTTCAGGGAGAAGCAAGCAGAGGCCCACATCGGTGCCATGGAAAGGCTCAGGCACTAAAAGTTCCTCTGCAGGCTCCGGCGACAAGCAGGCTGATAGCAGAGGACTGCATGAATTCAGGTATCAGACACAGCTCTCCAGAGCCCCAATAAATAGGGACAGTGACTGTCGGCCCAGTCACATCAAGGCTCGTTGTCATGGACATAAAGACAGGATCCTAAAAGCTTCCAGAGAAGAAAACAGGTCACACATAAAGGATCAAGAATGGAAATGGCATCAGATTTCTCTACTAGAAGCAAGAAGATCATCAGACAATGCCTTTAAAATTCTGACATAAAACTCTGTCCAACCTAAAACTCTAAACTCAGCCAAGCTACCAAATTGGAATGCGGTTAGTCTGAAGATGTTTTGAAGGCAAGGCCTCAAAAACTTACCTCCAATGTATTCTTTCTCAGGAAGCCACTGGAGGATGTGCTCCACTAAAATAAGCAAGTAAAAAAAACAAGAACTGGGAAAAGAGCTTCAACACTGCCCCTAAAATGATGGTTAGGGGTTGTCCCAAGATAAGTAAGAGAGCAGACCTAAACAATAGCGATAAGATGTGGCAGGAAAGAAAGGAACTGACCACCACATTGAAAGTGTCTCAGTGGTTCACGCCTGTAATCCCAGCACTTTGGGAAGCCAAGGCGGGTGGATCACGAGGTCAGGAGATCGAGACCATCCTTCACAATGTGGTGAAAACCAGTCTCTACTAAAATACAAAAATATTAGCCAGGCATGGTAGCACATGCCTGTGGTTCCAGCTACTCGGGAGGCTAAGGCAGGGGAATTGCTTCGACCCAAGAGGTGGAGGTTGCAGTGGGCTGAGATCGCGCCACTGCACTCCAGCCTGGCGACAGAGCAAGACTCCATCTCAAAAAAAAAAAGAGAAAGTTTCTGTCACAAGATTTAGGGCCGAATTAGTTACAGGAACATAGAAATTAAGCATGTGAGTAAGTGGGACTATTTATTAAAAGCCTTTGGAAAATACAAACGACAAAAAAATGTAAAAGACCTATCCAAGAGAAATGAACATATGTGTCCACACAGAAACTTGTACACAAAAGTTTCTAGCAGACTCATTCATAAGGTAGCCCAAGAGTGGAAACAGCCCAAATGTCCATCAACTAAGGAGTGAACAGAATGCAGTGTGTCCAGGCAATGGAACGCTACACTGCAACACAATGATCCTAAGCAATATTAGCTCATAAATGTCTGAGTCCATTTATGAGATGTCCAGAATAGGCAAACTCATAAAGACAGATTAGCTCATTGAAAAAATTACTCAACTTTCTCCAAAGAGAACTACTTGCCTCCCCTTGCCCATCTCCCACTCACCTCTGCTTCCTTCCTGCCTTGGATTCCCTCATCTGACTGTTCTGGCAAAGGTCGGCCTCCTAATACCAAGTCCCATGGCCTTGTCATTCTTGCTGTCCTCTGCAGCACTGTCTCCATCATCTACAGACTACTCCTCGAAAAGGTAACACTTTCCTAACCTCAGATCTCCTAGTTCTCTCCTCATGTCTCAACAGTGCCCAGTCTTCAGTCTCCATCCCAGTTTTACCTTCTCCTAAGTATCTCTGTCACATCTCCTACTGGGCGATCCCCACGCACCCCAATTTCAACCCAATTAAGACAAATTTCCCCAAACCAGCTCTTCCTGCTGACTTCTAAACTCTCCTAGTGGTCCAGGCTCACAGTAATGGGATCTTAGAATTCTACCTCTGCTCTGCTTTCAGGGCCAAGCCTTCACTGAGGACATGTCTTGTCACATCCCCAACACTCACTCCTAGCTCATCCAGTTGGCCACTCCAACTTTCCCAAAGGTGTGAACACCCAGACCAAGCCTGAGGTGCTTTCGTTCCCTCACTAGACACACCTTTACAGAGCACCTATTCAGTGCCAGCTACTGTAAGGTACTCTGCCAAAGGTGAAACTGGGTGTCTGCAAGAAGAAGCAAGCAGAGGCCTAAGTGAGTGCCATGGAAAGGCACTTGAATGAGGGCCACCTCCCATCCAAATTTGTCACCCTTCATCGCCTCATACCTGGATGGCTACAGTTTCCTAAATGGCCTCCCTTCCTCCAATCTTCCTTATCACCACAGTTCAATTTTCTTTTTTTTCTTTTTTCTTTTTTTAAACTAAGTCTTTTTTTTTTTTTTTTTTTTTTTTGTTGTGGGGTTTTGTCCTTGTTTCCCAACTTGGGGTGAAATGGGGGGTATCGGGGCCCCCGAAACTTCCCCCCCTCGGGTTAGGGAAATGCCTTGCCT
>NW_022437145.1:120979-144788 GCF_009761245.1 Sapajus apella | reverse complement strand
TTTTTTGGAGACGGAGTTTCGCTCTTGTTACCCAGACTGGAGTGCAATGGCGCGATCTCGGCTCACCGCAACCTCCACCTCCTGGGTTCAGGCAATTCTCCTGCCTCAGCCTCCTGAGTAGCTGGGATTACAGGCACACGCCACCATGCCCAGCTAATTTTTTGTATTTTTAGTAGAGACGGGGTTTCACCGTGTTGACCAGGATGGTCTCGATCTCTTGACCTCGTGATCCACCCGCCTCAGCCTCCCAAAGTGCTGGGATTACAGGCTTGAGCCACCGCGCCCGGCTAAACTAAGTCTTGCTCTGTCGCCTAGGCTGGAGTACAGTGGCACAATCTGGGCTCACTGCAACTTCCACCTCCCAGGTTCAAGCGATTCTCCCACCTCAGCTTCCCCAAGTAGCTGGGACTACAGACATGCGTCACCACGCCCGGCTAATTTTTGAATTTTTAGTAGACACGCGGTTTCACCATGTTGGCCAGGCTGGTCTCAAACTCCAGGCCTCAGGTGATCCACCCTCCTCAGCCTCCTGAAGTGCTGAGATTACAGGCATGAGCACCACACCCGGCCAACAGTTCAATTTTCTTAAAACCCATGATTAATGTGTCACCCCCTACTTGAAAATCTTCAACAATTCCCTCCCTATATTCCATAAAACGTCTTGCATCTAGAATACAATTTAGCTCCACCTCACCTCTCAGACCTCATCTTCTACTGTTTCCTCACAAACACTATATTCTAAGAAATCTCTAGTAGTAACCTTTTATTTCTAAAGGTAGCTTGTTCTAACTCCTCCCACATACTTGTCAGGCTGCTCCAGCCACCCATCTATTTGGACCCAGCAAAAAGATCACCTCCATGACTGTGCCTTTCCTGATCCCTATGGAAGAGGATCCCACCTTGCTGCCCTTCCCGAAGACCTGGTGTATAATAGTGCATAAGGCCCTTTCTCAAGATAGAGATACATACCACAAAATGAAATGGTAGAGTTATTCTATTACAGGAGGCTGGGAGGCCTGGGACAATAGAACATTCTGCAGGAGAACAAAATCCCAGAGATCAACTAGCACACATGCTTTATTGGGTGCCTAAGATGGTACTTTTTTTTTTTTTTTGAGATGGAGTCCCGCTCTGTCACCCAGGCTGAAGTGCAGTGACTCACTGCAACCTCTGCCCACCCCACCCCCACGCCCGCCGCCCCGGGGTTGAAGTGATTCTTCTTCTGTCTCAGCCTCCTGAGTAGCTGGGACCCCGGGGTGCGCCAACACCCCTGGCTAATTTTTATAGTTTTAGTAGAGACAGGGTTTTACCATATTGGCCAGGCTGGTCTCGAACTCCTGACCTCATGATCCGCTTGCCTCACCCTCCCAAAGTGCTGGAATTACAGGCGTGAGCCACCATGCCCGGCCAAGAATCTGGGTATTTCAAATAAAAATCCAGACTTAGGCATCTCTTCAAAAAGAGACACTGACTGATACCTCTCTTCCAAGAAGCTTCCCTGGACTACTGAATCTAAGTATGCTAGCCCAGTCACACTCTATAATATGGCCCAATTTTATTTCTTTCACAGTGCCCTGCCAAAACTGCATACTTATTTTACTCAACTTGTATTTCCTCCATCAAGAATATAAGCTTCCTGAGTGAGAAGGCATATTGTCTGTCTCACTCAAGTTATCTTTTGTCTGTCACAAGAGTACTTAGAAGCCACTCAAGAACTGTGTTGAATAAGTGAATGAATATGGCCTCCCTGAGCCCATATCCTTGGAAGGGTCCCAATGGACTGGAACTCAGCAGGTATTGTAGAATGGATCCTTGCCTGTATGCTCCTCCTGGAGGCTCTCTAGGTTGCATCTACCCCTTATCTCCACCATACACATACAAAGGAAGTAAATATACTCCCTCTGCCTCTCCTCTTCCTCACCTGACTGGCTCTGAGAAGCATCCAGTCTGGCTATCCTTGATCTAATCCAACTCTAAACCATGTCCAAGACAATTAGTATCCTTCCCAGCCCAAGACCACTGGATCACTCAGGCATTCCACAGATATTTAATGGGCACTCTCCCTGTGCCAGGCACTCTTCTAGGTGCAAAGAATTCAGTGGGAATGAAACAAAGTTCCCTGCCCTCACAGAGCTAACAGTCAGTATGGGGAACAAAGGGGTAAGAATCAAGGGATAATATTATCTTCAGACCACTGATCTTCAGCCTGCCCAACCATTCTTGTCCTCCAAGGCCCAGGTCAAGAGCTGCCTCTTTGGTGTGGTCTTCCTGGTAAGCCAGCCTTTACCAAGCTACCCTCACTGCTGACTTTCACTTGCTGCCCTGTGCAATTGTAAGCTGTTCCATGCTGGCACTATAGTTTCTCATCTCAAGCTCCATGGGGCCATGAAATTCTATGCTATCTTTCATGATTACTTACAGCTCAGAAACCACAGCCAGCACTTGAATACTGTTGTTAATCAACTGAAGACATGGAACCACTTTTCCCAAAACTGGTCCCTAGGTCTCTTGTGACAAAATAGCCACACCTTGTGCAGTATACAACTGTATTTTGAGAAAAAGCCTCATGTGCTGTTATAAACCAGATCTTCTGGAAGGGCAAAGAAGTGGAATGTTCTTCCACTGGGATTAAACCGAAGAGACCTGTGAAGCCACTGAACCACTCTGGTAGTTTCCAGAATGTGGTAGTTTCCATTTTATTCAGAAATCTATGGGGATAAAGACAGTATTAACCACTAGGTAATTTAAACACATTACAAATTAAGACAGGGTTGGGTGTGATGGCTCATGCCAGTAATCCCAGGACTTTGGGAGGCCCAGACAGGAGGACTGCATGTGCCCAGGAGTTCAAGGCTAACCTGGGGCAACATAGTGACACCGGCTCTCCAAAAAATAGATATGTATTAGCTGGGTGTGGTGGCACATGCCTTAGTCCTAGCTACTTGGGAAGCTGAGCTGGGAGGAATGGTTAAACCCAAGAGTTCAAGGCTGCAGTGAGCTATGATTATGCCACTGCACTCCAGCCTGGGCAACAGCCAGATCCTGTCTCTAAAAAAAATTAGGTGGCTCACACCTGTAATCCTAGCACTTTGGGAGGCCAAGGCAGGAGGATCATTTCGGCCCGAAAGTTTGTGACCTATGCTAGCCTGGCAACACAGTGAGACCTCATCTCTACAAAAATTCAGAAGATTTGCTGGGCGTGGTAGCACGCGTCTGTCGTTCCAGCTACTTGGGAGGCTGAGGTGGGAGGACTGCTAGAGCCCAAAAGGTCAAGGCTGCAGTGAGCTGTGATCGTGCCACTGCACTCCAGCCTGGGTGACAGAATAAGGCCCTGTCTCAAAAAATAACTAAATATATAAAAATTAAAATTTGAAAATTAGATAAATAAACAAATAGGAATTGATCATGGAACAGGAATGCAAAATGCACATGAATTCCTTTCTGTGCCCTTGCTGGTAGACAGTTATAGACACACAGTACTTGCTACTGGCTGTGTAATCTTCAGTAAATTAATGAACTGCCCTGGGCCTCACTTTCAGGATCTGTGAGAGGGAGATGACTAGTATAACAGTTCTCGCTACCTGACGGTTATAAGGATTAAGAACATTAACATGTATAAGTGTTTAACACTGGCTGGCACAGAAGTTCTCCAAACATGTTAGCTGCCCTTGGTAGGTACCCAACCCCCAACCCCCATTTGTTAACCCATCTCTGAATTTAGGAGCACTCAGTAAAGAGTCTGTGGTTAGAAGTGGGGCTTCAATTAAGGGTCTTACCACACTGCCCACAAGACTAAAATGGAAAACAAGGACAAACCAAGGGGAGAAATATTACAAAAAGCAAAATGGGGAAATGGCATACAGATCCTTTTCAGTTAGCTGCTGCATTTATCTCTTCCCTTGAAGGGAATCTTCTGCTGCTTCTGTTTCTTCATCTGCACAACGGGGATGTAGCCATCATACATGCCTGCAAGGCTGTAGTGAGATCCCAGACATGAAAGCATTCTGTAAACTGAAAAGTACCATGCATCTGCGTTTCTGCCTAAACCTCTCTAAGGTGCGTGGCCTTAGATAAGTCAGCATCTCCTGGCCTCAGCTTCTTTCATTACGGTATTACAATAGGGGTAATCAGAATATCTCACAGGATTGTTGTGAAGAAGTAGTGAAATAATACAAAGTATTTTGGAGCCCAGAACATAGTATCAAGTTAATAAAATTACTAGCCTAGTCAACTGGACACTCTGAACGAAGGGGTACAAAAAAATCAATACTGGCCCAGGAAATCGAAGAACTGGGCTCTAACCAGTTGGGTGACCTTGAGCAAGCCACTGACCCTTTCCAAATCGTGGTTCCCGTGGTCGCAAAATGAGTATTTTTAAGAGAGGATCCCTGGGCTCCTACCAGCTCTTCCACTCCGCTGTTAAGGCGCCGAAACAAAGGCCACCCGCTCCCCAGCCCGTACCCGAGGGGCTACAACTCAAAATTCCTTCTGCTCAATTCCCTTTGCAACGTGACAGCAGGAGCGCCCGGGTCTCCATCCCGGATAGATGCATCCACACTCCGCTGCCACCGCTCTCTTCATCAGCTACTTGCTTCTGTGGCCGCTGCCCGAAGTTTCGCCGAGCACCCGGCGACCCAGCCGTGGGTCAATCCCCGGAACACCAGGGATGTGGGGTGCGCAGACCCGGGGCTGGGCCCCGGGAATCCCAAAGCCGCCCCCGCGGCCGGGCAGGTAGTGACAGGTGCGACACGCGGGCGCGGGCGGCCAGAGAGCGGACCACGGAGAGCGCGTGTGGGCGCTCAAGGGAGGCGGCGGCCACGCGCTCTCTTTAGGCCGCTCCCTGAGACGCCCCCGCGATGTCCCTGGCCCAGCGATCCAGAACCCAAGACCCTCAAGCTGCTTTCGGCCCCGCGGCGCCCCAGATCCCACGGCCTCCCAGACCTGCGCGGCTGGGCTGGGCTGGGGCCCGGAAGGGTTGGGGGCCGCCGGGGGGGGATTGCGCGCGCGGGGTTCTTCCCGCGCGAGCCTGGGCTACCGAGGAGTGGGCGCACGCGCACCCGGGCGCGCCACCGTAACCCCTTCCTCCCCGCGCGGCCCCCGTACTCCCACCCACCCACCACTCACCGTCGATGTCCCCCAGGGTCAACTCGTCGCCCAGCTCCGTGAGGGTCTCCATGGTCTCCAGACCACCCAGCTCGCCGCTCTCGTCCATCGCCTGGTTCAGCGCAGAAGCCCCCCTGCCGTCCCGCTCAGGGAGACGCGGGGGCGGTGCCGTCGCCGCTGCCCATGACACCCGACAACCCCCGCCCGGTATCGCCTTACCGGCGGATGCCAGCAGCCGCCATGTTTGCGTTGCGCCCTGGCGCCGCGCGGAAAGGGCGGGGCGGGATTCCCCCGCCCCAGCCCGCGCCCCCTACGGCCACGCCCCCAGGCCGCGCGCCCCCTTGTTTGTTGTCAATGGGACCAGGCTCCTCTCAGCCAATGGGCGCGCGAGGCGGCGCGTGGGGTGATGGCGCGTCATCGATCAGCAGCTCAGATTTGCATAGCGAGGTCCCTCCCCCCGCAACCTGGGAGCGAATGCGGTGAGTAGCCGCTTGGTCTTCGTCTTAACCTGCTCCTCCTTGTTTAAAGGAGCCGCTGCCTTTTCCGTTGGCTCTGGTCCACACTCTATTCCGTCCACCGGCCTGGGAGTGAAGGGTTAACAGACCACCCTCCACCTGCGACCGCCGCCGCCTCCGGCCTTGGCTGGAAGCACATTACGTCATCTTCCCAGCTGCCTTCCGCGGCCCTTACGGCTGGAGAAAGCCGGTTGAGTCAAACCTGGCACCCCAGCGCTCAGGACCGGAGTCCGGGTCAACCAAGTCCCGCTGCTCCCAGCCCCCTTACAAAGGCTGGCACGGAGGCTTGAAGGGGTTGCGAATTGTCTGTCCCAGGGCGGTCAGGAGTTTACGTCTTCTGCTTTGCACCCGCCGTGACCTCGCGCTTACTCCAGTGGTCCTCAATCACTGGGACCTCGGAACCACTGAGGACCTGAAAACTACGCCAGTGTCCAGCCCCACCGCCGGCCTCTTGAGACGGGGACCCGGGCACGAGTATTTTGAAAAAGTTCCACCGAGATTGTGAAGCGCAGCCCACCTACGGATTCCTACTCCTTCAACTACCTCACTGCCCCATCTTGCAGCTGGCCAGCTGGTTGTGTTGTAAACTTGTAGGAATTTATCCTAAGGAATAAAATTACAAGTGCTTAAAGAAGTGCTGTAACTAGGAAGAAGTGAGAATAAGGAAATGAATATGTAAATTACATCCACACGATGGAATACCATGGGATCATTAAAAATTACGCACACAAAGGTATATTTGTTGACAAAAAAAGGCGATCACAATATATTGATAAGACGAAAACGTAAGTTCCCTGCCAGTTTGTGAGAGGCAGCTGTTGCCTAGTGGTCAAGAATTAAGCGGTGTGGAGGCAGACACGTGGGTCCACTAATTCATTGTGTGACCTTGGGCTAACTGTTCTAAGCCTGAGTTTTGTCATCTCTAAAATGGGGATAAAATAGTATCCCTCATAGCTGTGATTAAATGAGATTATTTGCACATTCAGTTGACAATATTTATTGAACATCTCTGTGGCAGGGAAACAAAGTTCCTGCCCTCTGAGAGCTTCCAGTCTAGCAACAACAACAAAACCACACCCATATTAAACATAAAAATAAATTACAGATAATGGTACAAACGATCAAGGAAAGGAAATGGATATGCAGAAACTAGCAAGCGACCTGACTTGTGATGGCAAGAAGACTGAATAAGTGACATTTAAGATGAAACATAAAATTATGAGGAGAGAACTGCAGCTGTTATAGCCAAAGAGGAAATGATGGCATGGACAAAGGCCTCTAGGTGGGAGGAGCTGCTGGAAGCCCCCCTTAGCATGAGCTCTGGCATACAGTAAGTGCCATGCCTGATGCTGTATATTGCAATTGAAAAGGATCTAGCCAGGTGCAGTGGCTTACGCCAGTAATCCTAGCACTTTGAGAGGTCAAGGTGGGCGGATCATTGAGGTCAGGAGTTCGAGACAAGCCTGGCCAACATGGTGAAACCCTGTCTCTACTAAAAATA
This sequence comes from Sapajus apella, assembly GCF_009761245.1. Classification (NCBI taxonomy): domain Eukaryota; kingdom Metazoa; phylum Chordata; class Mammalia; order Primates; family Cebidae; genus Sapajus; species Sapajus apella. The sequence goes on along the minus strand of NW_022437145.1, from coordinate 137,669 downwards.
TAAAAATTTGCCGGGTGTGGTGGCTCATGCCTGTAATTCCAGCCACCCGGGAGGCTGAGGTAGGAGAATCACTGGAACCTGGGAGACAGAGGCTGTAGTGAGCAGCAATCACACTACTGCACTCCATCCTGGGAGGCAGAGCAAGATTCTGTCTCAAAAAAAATAAATAAATAAAATAAGACAAAATAAGGATCTGTGCTCACCTGAAGGTTAAGAAAGATGGAAGGCCCAACAGCTGTCAGTCATAGTTATAGGAGTGGTGCGATTTGGGGTGAACTTTACGTTCTTTCTGGCACTTCAGTATTGTTTAAATTACCTTTTATAATAAACATGTATAAACGAATGAGAAATAGTGTCTTAATTTTGGGGAAAACAAGACAAGATTGTTCTCTTCATTGTTCACACAGAGGGAGGCTGGTACAGAATACACCAGTCTCATCCTGAAAGACACAGAAAACTAAACCCTGCTCTGGCCCCAGCACTCAGCAGAAAGGTGCCACCTTCAAATGTGCTGCCCAGTGGCTCCTGCAGGGCCCCTCACGCTAGTGTGTGACTGGTACGCAGGGGGGATTCAGCAATAATTTCCATATAACTCTCTCTGGCCCAGGGCACCCCCCCACAACCCAGAGCCTCAGTAACCCCCTACAGAGGTGGCACACAGCACCTGTGCGAATAGTTCCTCACTGACCCTGCCCAGAGGCTGTGATGCCTGGCGAAGTGGACTGAGAAAGTACAAGTGAAGGCTCAGTAGAAATGTTGGAAGAATAGTGGCTACACCCAAACCTCAGGAAACACTGATATTTTCCCTCTGGCCCTGGATCCCATGTAACTGAACATCTCTTCCAGGTGGTACCTTGCCCTGGCTGGCAGGAGGACAAGGACTGGCTCTGAGGGGTAGGGCAGCTTTTGACAAGTCACTTCTTGAGACCTAAGCTCTTCATCGCAAAAGGGACGGACTAGACTGAGTAACCACTACGTTTAGACATCTACCATGGATTGGGTATCTGCTATGGGTCACAGAAGATAATTCTATATATGGTTTTGCTGTGAGCAAAAAGGGGGAAGTGTCAGAGGAAGTAAATGAAAAGCCACCTGTTCTTTTCTTCCTCTTTCCCTAATCTTTCAGGATTCAGTTCAGATATCACTTCCTGTAGGAAGCCTTCCAGTTGGATTAACCAAAAGCACATACTCCACTTTTGACACAGAGATGGGGTTAGAGAAGGAAATAACAAGTTTGGTTTGGGAAACATAAGCAATGAGAGTTATCAGGTAGTAACAGGGCAGGTATTCAGCTTTGAAGTCTTAATTAAGAGGATATGGCTGCCCAAGAAGAAAATAGAGACAGCCCCACAAAACACTTCATGCAAATGGGGGCAGGTGAGGAAAGAAGATCCAGAAGAGACAGCAGGCTCAGACATGAGCAGAGAACCAGGACAACAAGCCTGGGAGGATCCCTTCAAGGAGCTGTCAACAGCATCTCTCTGAGGACAGTGACAGGGAGTGGGAGGAAGATGTGGGACTGGAATAAGAACTGAGAAGCGCTGTGGACCAGGGAGGTTTTTGCCTCCCAGTGGACATCTGGCAATGTCTGGAAACATTTTTGGTTGTCATAACTGGGGGACTGCTACAGGCATCTAGTAGGGAGAGGCCAGGGATGCTGCTAAAATAGCCCACCATGCACAGGACAGCCCTCCTCACACACACACACCAAACAATTGTCTGCCTCCAAACATTAATAGTGCCATTGCTGGAAAACGCTACCTTAAAGGATATCAAGGACCTCCCAGACTCCCCAACGGTTCTAAAGACTGGGCCCAGCAGCTCGATAGACTGTAACAATGTCCAAGATCACACTGAAAACACCACTGTTGCCACCACTGGGCACCCCTGGCACTGGTCACTGGACTGGCCATTAGAACCACTCCTCCACTGCTGCCCCTGGTACCTGTGACCACTACCACCACCAGCACGACTCCCACACCATGGTAAGTGCAATTGGTAGAGCTACAGTCACCTAATAATCCCAGCTGCAAGAGGCTTGGACCAACATGTGCCCTAGGCCCTTTACAGCTGCGGGGGTGGGCTCTGCCTACATTAAGACTCAAAGTGGACTTCCTGGAGCAAGTGACTTATAACAATCAACAGTGGCAGCAAAGGGAAAATAGAGAGGGAGCAAGTGGAGTAGTTGTTTCTTTGAAGGTGCCCATTTGAGGGTGGAAAGGACAGGATTAACCAAGAAGGAAAGAGGTAGAAGGTAGAAGGAAGAGCCCAGGAGGAAGAAGGTGCCAGAAGAGACAGATGAGGAGATAGGTGACCAGGCCTCTTTCTTTGGCCCTGCATACTGCAGGCAGTCAACAAATCTAGGGGATGAACAAAGAACCATCAGAGAAGGGCACACATCACTTAAATTTCAGGTCTCATCCTTTCAACCACTGGCCATTCTGAGATGGGAGACCCAAGGATCTGAACGTGAAGAGCCTGCTTCTGATAACAGCTGGCAAGAGACAGTGCAGGCTGATCCCAAGTTGCCTAGGTCTCACCATCACACTGGGCTGCCTTCCTCATTGCTTTGCAGTTGCCTAGCTCTGCTTCAAATTATACAAATCCTGTTAATTACAGAGCCTCTAGAAGTCATTCAGCTGAACCTGGACCCACCCGATTGTCCTGAGGTGTTCTTTAACCTCCCTGCCACCCCAAGAAAGCTAGGTCTGCTGCCAAGGAGGCCTGGTTCATAAAATTTTTTCCCCAGTTAAGGGAAAGACTAAGCACCTTCTCTGCTAAGTCAGTAACCACAATCACTCTTCAGAATGAAAAGGACAGTGATTGGCCTGGTCCTCCCAACAAGGAAGAGCCTGTGAGCTGGTCCTGACCCCTAACTCCAGCTGCTGGCACCAGGACAGGTTAAACAGCTGAGCCAGTGAATCTGACCCTTTCCCACTGATGCAGGAAAACAGGGTCTGGAGGCAGGGAACATAAGGCCAATTCACGCTTCAGCTATAACAGGAAATATCCTCTCCATAGGGTATATGCTGTAAATGACTTTGTAAATTTACTTCATCCTCTCCATTTACATAGGGTGTACCTCAAGTAACTAATGGAATCCTCTAGGGGTATTTTAAACTCCCCAAAATTCTGTTAACAGGGCCCCTGAGCCCCTATGCTCGGGATGCTCCCACACTGTGTACTTTCATTCTCAATAAAACTCTCCATTCCTTCCTTGCTTTGTGCATTTTGTTCAATTCTTTGTTCAAGACACCAAGAAGCAGGACACCCTCCACTGTTAACACCATGGCCCAGCCCTTTTAGTTTACACACTCTAGTGTCCATTACTTCATAGGAGCCTCACAGAAATGTGGCTGGGGTCACATAACCTGAGTGGGGCGGGGTGGTGATGGAGCGAGGTCAGTTGAGTCAGTCCCACCACACTGCCCTGCCTCCACTGCCCAGCGAGGGGTCCCAGGTGGCTGGTGCAGTTCTGATGGGGAAATTTCTCCAGCACTCCTCCCAGCCCCCACACCCAGCTCTCTTCCAGCTGCTGCTTGTCCCTTGACTTCTGAGTAACTGATTGGTACAGGATGTTCTAAGCCCTTCCATGAGGCCTCTGTAAGGCTCGGCTTCCCTTTGCTGTCTCAGCCCTGCAGGGAGGCCAACCTCAGAGAAACAGGTTAGAGCTGGGCAGCGGATTCAGATACCATCAAATTCATTTTGCCGATAAAGCTGCAGCACAGGGAGGGGAAAGGATGGGTCAGGGCCAGTCAGCAAATCTGAAGGGCTAAGACTCAGATTTTGCTTGGGCACTGTCAGTGGTAGGGGGCCGGGTGTCCAGGGGATCTGGGATGGTTGTCTCTGCTCCTTTAAGAGGCAGATCCTGACTTGGCAAGGTCAAAGAGGCAGAGCTAGGATTCCCACTAAAGCGCTTCCCTCCTCTGCTTGGGAGGGGCATGAGTGAAGGGCAGCTGCCCCACCCAGGGCCACATGCCCACTGCAGCTTCCCTGCCCTGTGGCCTCCCGGGATGGGAAGCCATCTGACCCACGTAGCTCAGGGCAGCCACTGTAGAACACAGCCTCCTGCAGGGCTGTGGCCTGGCCCCCTGTAGCCCCCACACCCACAGGTCAACTGTCTTCCAGCGCTGCCAGAGAGGACAAGCTGACTTCCCTATGCTTGCTCAGACATCTGAGGACGGAGATAATGTTGTTCCAAGGTCTTCTTTTTTTTTTTTTTTTTTTTGAGACGGAGTTTCGCTCTTGTTACCCAGGCTGGAGTGCAATGGCGCGATCTCGGCTCACCGCAACCTCCGCCTCCTGGGTTCAGGCAATTCTCCTGCCTCAGCCTCCTGAGTAGCTGGGATTACAGGCACGCGCCACCAAGCCCAGCTAATTTTTTGTATTTTTAGTAGAGACGGGGTTTCACCATGTTGACCAGGATGGTCTCGATCTCTTGACATCGTGATCCACCCGCCTCGGCCTCCCAAAGTGCTGGGATTACAGGCGTGAGCCACCGTGCCCGGCCCTCCAAGGTCTTCTTGAGCTAAATGTTTCCCAGGTCCCTTCCTAACACTGATCCTTCGTCAAGGACAGTGCTGGGGCAGGAATAGGAGGCCCAAGCCAAGCCCCTGCTTCTCTGCCCCGCCAGGGCCTGGGGCCCCTCCTGATGGGGCAGGAGCATCCTCCAAACTGTTTCTACTTCCCTGAGAGGCCCTGGTCCTATCACAGCCCCTCCACCAGCCTTGGTCAGTCCAAAAGGTCTGCTGGCTTTTATTGTGTCTCTGTAGAGGGGCTGGGACCTGTGCTGGGCAGCTCAGTGACACAGTGGGGCCAACAGCAGGGTGGCACCCTCACCTGTGGCTCAGAACCTGGTTCTGCTGCTTCCCCACCAAGGGCGGCAGCCAGCTGGCCAGTGGTTTTCAGCCGTGACGAAGTCCAGGCAGGCATCTCCCTGCCTCCCCTAGCAGTCTGCACAGGGTCATATTTGCAGCATAAAGTCCTCTGAAGGCCCCTTCAGCAGGAGGCCTCTGAGAAAATCCAGCCATCTGAGGCTCAGTTCCTTCAGCCGGAGTTCAGATTCAGCTCCAGGGGGCCAGGCAAATGTGGCCTCCCCTTCTGGAAGGGCCTGGCTGGTGCTCACCACCACCACACTTCCACCTCCTCTTCCTCCCGACTGCCTCCTCCTGGCCCCTTGAGCCCTGAGCTGCTCCAGAGCTATAACTCAGACTGGGATCTGGAGATCCTCGGGCCTTTTCGGATCTCTTTCCGCTTCTCCTCTTTCTTCCGGCGTTTCTCTTCTTCTCTCAGGGCCTTCTGGAAAGGGTCGGTGCTGGGAATGAACTGAAGGGAAGAGAAGAGCAGTCTGATTTAGTCTCTGGCAGGAAAGAGCCTGCTCTGACCTAGGCAGCCAGCAGGGTGTGGGCTTAGGAAGGTTGCCTGGAGACAGGCCCTGCCTCAGACCCGGAGACAGTGAAATGGGTTTGGGGAGAACTGCTGAGTGGGTGTTGAAGATAAGCAGAAGTTTGCTAAACCAACAGCATGAGGGGAGAGAAGAGTATTCTAGACAGAGGGATGGATGCTGAGGTGGGAACCTACACGGGGCATCTGAGAAACGACACAGACTCCTCCAGGGTGAGGGGGTAGAGCGGCTGAGACCATCGCAAACCTGCTGCACCCTTTGGGAGGAGGGAGGGAAGTCAGCCACAGTCACAGGCAACAGGGCAAGTAGCGGGGGCGGAGGATGAGGACTTCATCAGTGGGGCATTCTACAACCGCAACCCGGGCCCTTGGCTCTCCTCCCTTCTCTCTCCAGACCGTCTCATCTAACTCATAGCTTCTGCTGGCCTGTGTGGTCAATTACCCCTCAAACTTGCATCTCCATGTCCAAATGCCTGTCAAGAGACTTCCTTTAGGATGTCCCCAATGTATCGCAAACTCAGTATGGTTCCCTTACCCCAGAGTCCCTGTTCTGACGAGCAGCAGGGCAGGAACCGAGGAGCCCCACCTGCACCGGGCATTTCCTCTCTTTCCATGAGTCCATCACCAAGGCCTGGCTCATTTCAAGCCCTCAATCTCTCTCAAACCCACCCAATTCTCTTTCTGTCTCTACTACTGCTGCTCCTATCACCACCTGCTAGATGATTCTAGGGGCTTCCCAAGGACTTTCTACACCCTCTTTGGTCCCTCTCAAGCCATTCTCCTCACTGCAGTTGGGTATCTTCTTTTCTTTCTTTTTTTTTTTTTTTTTTATTGTTTTTGAGACAGAGTCTTGCTCTGCCCCCAGGCTGGAGTGCAGTGACATGATCTTGGCTCACTGCAACCTCTGCCTCCTGGGTTCAAGTGATTCTCCTGCCTCGGTCTCTCAAATAGCTGGGATTAAGGTGCCTGCCACCATGCCTGGCTAATTTTTGTATTTTTAGTAGAGACGGGGTTTCACTATGTTGGCCAGTCTGGTCTCGAATTCCTGACTTCAGGTGATCCACTCGCCTTAGCCTCCCAAAGTGCTGGGATTACAGGCATCAGCCACTGCACCCAGATAAATCTTCAAAACGCAAATCTCTTCGTGTCACATTCCAGCTCCCACCACTCTCTGTGACTCTCAAGACAAAGTTCCACACGGTGTATCTGTAGGTCCACCCCACCCACCCCTCCATTCCTGTCTCATATCCCCCAACTTTATGTTCTTGGATTCCCTATACCCTCTCACTTCCAGGCCTTTGCATGTGCTGTGGCCGAGGCCCAGAACACTCTTTCCAGCGCCCTCCCCTCTGCCACTGTAGCTTGGGCTCAGCTGGCACTGCCCTCCAGACCTGCCCTTACTCCCTGAGGAGCTGCTCCTGGTGGTGAGCAGGAGCTGATTCCTTCTTTCTTGTGCCCATGGCCCTCCCAGACAGCACATTCCATGAGGGTAGGAGGATAGTGTCCTATGCCACAAGGCCTTAGCATAGAGTCTTCTTGGCTTTTCGAGAGCACTCAATATATGTTTTTTCAATGAATGAGCAAGCCACGTTAAAATAGGAAATACAATAGTACAGCAGGTTCTCAAATAATGTGGTTTAGTTCAAGGTCGTGTCATTATGTGGATGAAGGAAAAACCAATCGATTCCTGACTGGGGCCACCGTCTGTGTGGAGCCCAATTTTCTTTGGGTACTCCAATTTCTTCCCACATCCCAAAGATGTGCATGTTGGGTTCACTAGCGTGTCCACACTATCCCAGTCTGAGTGTGGAGACGTGTGTGAATACCCTGTGATGGGAGAGTCCTGCCCAGGGTTGGTTCCTGCCTTATGCTCTGAGTTGCTGGGAGACGCTGGAGCCTGAATGGGGATAAATGGATAAATAATTATCATACTTGTTTTGATGAAACTTTCTTAAACGTGTATGTAGTTCACATTTATTTCAATGTTTCATATTAAGAGTGTTTTGGGGCTGGGCGCGGTGGCTCAAGCCTGTAATCCCAGCACTTTGGGAGGCTGAGGCGGGTGGATCACGAGGTCAAGAGATCGAGACCATCCTGGTCAACATGGTGAAACCCCATCTCTACTAAAAATATAAAAATTAGCTGGGCATGGTGGCGCGTGCCTGTAATCCCAGCTACTCAGGAGGCTGAGGCAGGAGAATTGCCTGAACCCAGGAGACGGAGGTTGCGGTGAGCCGAGATCGCGCCATTGCACTCCAGCCTGGGTAACAAGAGCGAAACTCCGTCTCAAAAAAAAAAAAGAGTGTTTTGGTCTTTATTAAGAAGACTGCAAGCTGGGCACCATGGCTCACACCTATAATCACTTCAGATCAGGAGTTCGAGACCAGCCTGGCCAACATAGTAAAACTCCGTCTCTACTAAAAAATACAAAAATTAGGCTGGGTGCGGTGGCTCACACCTGTAATCCAGCACTTTGGGAGGCTGAGGCGAGTGGATCACAGGTCAGGAGATTGAGACCATCCTGGCTAACACAGCGAAACCCCATCTCTACTAAAAATATAAAAATTACCCGGGCATGGTGGCACGCGCCTATAGTTCCAGCTACTTGAGAGGCTAAGGCAGAATTGCTTACCGTGGGAGGTGAATGTTACAGTGAGCTGAGATCGTACTACTGCACTCCAGCCTGGGCAATAGAGCAAGACTCTGTCTCAAAAAAAAAAGTCTGGTAATGGTTTTATGAACAGAAATATGCTGTAGTAACTTAACTCTTATTTATATCAATTACCCTATGGTAAATTGGTTTATAATTCATAGATTCACTTCAAGTCACAGTTTCCAAGAATCTACGGATGACGTTAAGTGAAGATTTACTATGCCCTCAATTCAAGTAGCTGCGCTGTAAAACACACCCTTTTATTTGTTCTTACATCAACTGTGACAAATGATCTGATCAAAGTAGATACCAAAAACAAATGAATAGCTCCACCTTGTGGAGTAATCTGCCTACCAGGTTAGATTGAGTCATGCCTTTGGAAGATGGGGGGCGATTAACAGAAGTGTAGCCCAGAGAGGGTAAGTGATGTGCTGGAGTCACACAGCATGTGGTAGGCCCAACTAGGACTAGCCTCACAAGCTGTCCACTTCCTTGCCTAGTACTTTCCCTACCACCCTCTGCTTCTCTCTGTGAGCGAATCCTGATCCACTGAAGAGGGGGAAGCTGGGCGACCCCTTAGGCCACAGAGACCCCATTCCTCTCTGACTATGGCTGGGCAAGGACAAGTCAAGAGATCTTAAACCCTCCAGCCTCAGCTGGCTCAGCCTAACCTAGCTGGGTCAGAAGAGAAACACACCCATCCTTTTGGCATCCCCTTCCCCACCTAGGCCCGGAAGTGCCTACTCATCTTGTGAGTCTAGTTTAGATGTCTCCCCAGGAATCTTCCCTTGCCACCCCTGTTTGCAACTGACCAGCCTAGGTCAGGTCAGCAGGCAGATGCCAACACAGTATGGTGGTTAAGAGAATGGCTCAGCTGGGTGCGGTGGCTCACGCCTGTAATCCCAGCACTTTGGGAGGCCAGGACAGGCAGATCACCTGAGGTCGGGAGTTTGAGACTATCCTGACCAACATGGTGAAACCCCATCTCTAAAAAAAAAAAAAAGAAAAGAAAAGAAAGAAAAAAATAAGAGCATGGCTCAAGAGGCATACATTTGAACCTTCACTCCATCACTGGCTGTGAGACCTCATCAGGTTGGTGACTGTACCTCCCTGTGCCACTGCTGCCTTCACCATAACACCAGTTATCAATTTACTACATATCTATTCCAAGTTCACTCTTCACTGCCTACTCTGTGAAAATGCATCTGGCTCCAGGATAGAGCCCCAGATTCCTAAGCTTGGTGTTCAAGGCCCTGGACCCCATCTTACTATCATCTCCTCCTATCTTCAAGCTACCCTGCTCTGCCTGTCCCGGACAACAACCACATCCTCCTTAGCCCCAAGCATGCCATTCTGGCCACCGCCTCCTATCTTCCCTAACTCCTTAGCCCTACCATAACCATGGCTGGCCCTCTGTAGTGCCGGCAATCCAGCCTTATTCCCTGGTCCACTCACCCTCCGGCTCTCCTGCACACACCTTCTTCTCAAGCCTCCACGCTCGCCTCACTCCCAGACCATAACTTGCTTCCTATCTCACAGGAGACAGCTCCCACAGCTCCACCACCATGCCCACTAACCCATTTGCTTCTGTGCCCACATGCTCTGCCTGCCCTCCTGTTCAAGGATAAGGTTCTGCTCTTCTGTACAAGGCCAAGCCTTCCCCCAGCACTAAATCTCATCCCTCCTCACCTCCTCCAGATAAGGCTCCAGCAACCTGGCCCCAGGCCTCATCGGCTCCTCCCTCTCTACCCATCAACACAGTACAAGCCTGTTGTGGTCTCTCCCATGGGACTAACATTTGAACCCACATCGCCCTCCAGCTATTCTCCCATTAGACTGCTCTCTTTGAAAGGAAAACTCTTCTAAAGGGCTGTCTATACTTGCCACATCCACTTCCTTTCTTTTCATTCTCTGGAAATCCAATCTTTCGTTCCCAACCCCCCTACCCTGGCACAAAGCAGCTTTTATCAAGACCACCAGTGACCACCACATTGCTCAATCCAGCAGTTGATTCTCAGTCCTCATCTTCCTTACCTCCCAGCAGCATGTGACAAGCTGATCGCTCCCTACTTCCTCTAACACTTTCTTTGTGTGGCCTCTGGGAAACTCTTAGGTCAGCCACCATCATGCTGACTGTTCCTTCTACGGGTTCTTGCTGCTTCCTCCTCAGACCCTCAACCTCTATCTGCAGCCCCATCCCAGGCCTCCGGCCTCAGTCCTCAGACTGCTTTGCTTCTCTTTATTTGTTTATTTAATAAAGACAAGGTTTCACCATGTTGGTCAGGCTGGTCTTGAACGCCCAACCTCAGGTGATACGCCCGCCTTGGCCTCCAAAGTGCTTGGATTACAGGCGTGAGCCACCACGCCCGGCCTCAGACTGCTTCTCTACCTGCCCAACGCCCCAGATGACTGCGTCCTGTCTTATGGCTTTTGGTGCCTTCTACATAGGCATGATTCTCACATTTACAGCTCCAGCTTCTACTTCCTCCCTGAAGTCTAGAGTCATAGATCCAGCTGCCTCCTTGACATCTTTACGCCAATGTTCACCAGGTGCAGAAACAAACTCTTAATTCCCTCTCCAAGCATTTGAAAAAATGGCAGTCAGTCCCATTCTCCCAGACACTCGGGCCAAAAGTCTTCTAGTCATGCTTAATGCTCCTTTTCCTCTTACCTCATCTGCTTCCTCAGCAAATCCCACTGGCTCTACTTCCAAAAGAGAATCAGAACCTGACCATTTCTCACCAGCTCCACTGCCATCGTCTGGTTCAAGCCACTATCAACTCCCAGATAGATAGGCAGAGCAGCCTCTGCACCTGTGTCCCTGCTTCTTTCTGGCCCCAGACCATGCTCCACACAGCAGCCAGATGATCCCTTTAAAGCGATCCCTTTAAAGGATGATAGTCACAGCCTGTCACCCTGCTCTCCAGGTCTCTCAAGGTAAGCGGCAAAGCCCTTGTGAAGACCTCTAAGAGTCTTCTGAGCCCATCTCCTCACACTCCCCAGCCCCCAAATATGCTTCCAACACAGGCTTTGCACTTGCTTCTTCAGCCTGGAATGTTATTCCTTAGGATACACAGCTGGTTCCCTCATCTCCTCTGGATTATTCGGTAAGACTGTGTCTAAGCCATATGAAATAGCAGCTGCACCCCTACCTTACCCTGGGCATTCCTTAACCACATTCCCCTGCCTTTTTTCTCCACAGCCCTTGTCACCACCTACCATATTTTATATATATGTGTGTATATATACACACATACAGAGATACACATATTATATATACACATTATATATGCATTTTATACATATATATATTTTTTTGTTTGTTTTTTTTGAGACAGAGTTTCACTCTTGTTGCCCAGACTGGAGTGCAATGGCGGGATCTCAGCTCACCACAACCTTTACCTCCCAGGTTCAGGTGATTCTCCTGCCTCAGCCTCCCGAGTAGCTGGGATTACAGGCTATACCAACACACACAGCTAATTTTGCATTTTTAGTAGAGATGGGGTTTCTTCATGTTGGTCAGGCTGGTCTCGAACTCCCGACCTCAGGTGATCTGCCTGCCTCGGCCTCCCAAAGTGCTGGGATTACAGGTGTGAGCCACTGTGTCAGGCCCATATTATATATTTTTTAATTGACTAATATCAATATTTTTTAATTGACTGCCTGTCTTCCCCAACTAGAATGACACTCCCAGGAAAACAGGGCTATCCTGCTTCCCCAAAGGCCAGGATGTAATAGATGCTCACTTGATGCTGAATGAATGAATGTGCAATGCATCTGAGCCTTCGCGTAAGTTCATCCCTCTGCCTGCAAAGCCCTGCCTCAGCTGGTCTACCCAGCAACTAACTCATCCCACAGCCTCCACCACCTCCCTGCCGAGGCTGGGTCAGGCTCCCCTCAGGGGTCCACAGCTCATTATGCTTCTTACCAGTATAGCAGTTATATTGGATTGGAACTACTTCCCTACTGCCTTGAGATACAAGAGGTCTCTATAAATCTGTAAAAATGCACTGGTCCCATGCATGCCTGACACTTCTGAGTGAAAGGTCTAGGTGACAGTAGGCAACAACTGGAGAAAAAGTGAAATGATAGGTGCTGGCATAGGACACATGGACTTGATAGCAATAATCCTGCCATCTGGGGAAAAAATACCTTAGATCCCAGAAAGTACAGGGAACAACTAATGCTCTCTTTATCCCTTAGATCCATCACTGCCACCTGGCAAAACAATCCTAGGGCATGCCCAAGCCCAGTGGCAGCTGCAGCTGTCAATATGGCCAACTGTTGGGTGTCTCATTTTCATCCACATGATAGGAACACTCACATAGACACATCAATACTGAGCTATTCTGCTGTGTCTAATGCCATCAAAGGTAGTTCCCAACAGTGACCTTGTGAAGACACACCAGCCAGCACAATCTTGTTTCAACCTGACAGATACAAATTCATGTGCTTCAAAAATAAGAAAAATAAAACAAAACAAAACAAAAAACAAATTCTTCTGCTTCTCCTGATGTCTGAGTAGCCTTGGATTATACCATGTAGGGCAACTGAGGCTGAAGCTCCACAGTGACCCTATTCTCAGGCTCAGCCAAACGTTGTTCTCGTGACTCAAACCAAGTGTAACGTGTGGGAGAGAATGGGTCATGGAATGTCTCCTTACGGGGGGCATGAGGGTTGCTTTGGGCCCATCTATTGCCCCCTGTAATTACTGTCAATAACATCAAAGATTGGCAGGTCAATCTAAACTCTCTTATGTGGATGGTCGTGGATAACAGATTGGTCTTAGACCATATCCTGATTATCCAAAATGAGACTTACTGGTCCCCCAGGACCTTCACAGATGGTCGAGACCAGGACCCTGGTTAATAATGCAGGTTAGGGGCCACGCACAGAGACTCACACCTATAATCCCAACACTTTGGGAGGCAGAGGCAGGAAGATGGCTTGAGCCCAGGAGTTTGAGACCACCCTAGGCAGCACAGCAAGAACCTGTCTCTAAAAAATAATAATAAACTAATTAGCCAGGAATGGTGTCGCACAGGCCTGTAGTCCTAGCTACTCAGGAGGCTGAGGTGGGAGGTCTGTTTGAGCCCAGGAGTTCAAGGTTACAGTAAGCTAGGTGGATGACAGAGCCAGACCCTGTCTCTAAAATAATAATAATAATAATAATGTAGAATAACCTTATCCTGATATTCAGAATATAGTTTTTTGTTTTTGTTTTTGTTTTTTTTTTTTTTGAGACGGAGTTTCGCTCTTGTTACCCAGGCTGGAGTGCAATGGCGCGATCTCGGCTCACCGCAACCTCCGCCTCCTGGGTTCAGGCAATTCTCCTGCCTCAGCCTCCTGAGTAGCCAGGATTACAGGCACGTGCCACCATGCCCAGCTAATTTTTTGTAGTTTTAGTAGAGACGGGGTTTCACCATGTTGACCAGGATGGTCTCGATCTCTTGACCTCGTGATCCACCCGCCTCGGCCTCCCAAAGTGCTGGGATTACAGGCTTGAGCCACCGCGCCCGGCTTCAGAATATAGTTGATAGTAGTTTTAATTAAATAAAGTGTGAGACTAATTGAACAGATTTGGTCCTAGTCTCTCAGTCAGATTAATCAGACTGAGTAGCACAATCATGTGAAAATTTGAGTTAAACCAAGCCATGGAGGGTTTGGGGCAGACTGCTGGGGCAGGCAATCCATCATGGCCCTGAGCACCCCTGCATATTCTTGCTGAGCACACCAAAGATACAAAGCCCTGACCACGCTTTACCTGGGCCATGTCTCAGGATTATGTTTGCAGAGAGCAACCTTGAAGGGTGTGGTGACGTCTCCTCCCAAAGAGTCCCTTTGCTGCCGTCCACTATAAAAATCATGAAATAGGTCAGGTGCAGTGGCTCACGCCTGTAATCCCAGCACTTTGGGAGGCTAAGGCGGGCGGATCACCTGAGGTCAGGAGTTCAAGACCAGCCTGGCCAACATGGTAAAACCCTGTCTCTACTAAAAAAAATACAAAAAATTAGCCAGGCACGGTGGTGCAGGCCTATAATCCCAGCTACTTGGGAGGCTGAGGCAGGAGAATCACTTAAACTTGGGAGACAGAGGTTGCAGTGAGCCAACATTGTGCCATTGCACTCCAGCCTCAGAGTGAGAGTGAGAGTCCATCTCAAAAAAAAAAAAAAAAAAAAACATGAATTTCCCCAGCTTGGCAGTTCTCAGCTGTGACACACAATCCCTGCATGCACAGCACCCACCTGGGCCCCTCTGTGTCACTCCCGTAGGACTTGGGGAACAGGGTGAACCAACACAACCAGGCCAACTGTCTAGCTACTGCCTTTGCTGTAATACAGTCCAGTGTCTCTGACCTGTTAGTGTCCATGAGACAGTAGCAGTCTAGTTCATTGGCCTGGAGGCAGAATTAAATCCTAGACCCCTCAGACACCCAACGCCCCTCCTACACCAGGGACCAGCATGTAGTTTGACAAGTCCAGTCCTCCAGCTACCATACAGCCCTTCCTTCTTGCCCGTCCTAGCCCTGCCACTTCCAATCCCTCTCTCCCTCTACTGTATCTGTCCCCATCTTTTATCCAAAATTTTGTCTCCAGTTCTCAAAGCCCACCTCCGCCTCCTGGAAAGAGAAGTGTACAGGAGTGCAGGATGGAAGCCCAGCTGATGCTCAGAGGTTCAAAGGCAGGGAAGAGGATCTCTTGACCTCCCTGAATGCACTGATATTCACCTGAAGAGGGATGCCTATTTTGCCCTGGGATGGGATTGTTCATAGCCTTCTAACTACCCCCCATAGCTGGAGTCCACAATCCATGAACAGACAGGGAGCCTGAAGCTAAGGGGGGAGCAGTGACTTGCCCACAGGCACCAATGAGTCAGCGATGGCTTCTGGACCCAGGCCCAGGCTGCCTGTCTCCAAGTCCAAAGCCACCCAAGGTCCCCAGCCCCTGCAGTCCTCGGCATCCTATGCCCCAGCAGAAGCAAAGCAGACACAGGCATAGGCTCTGGCAGCTCACCTCTGTGCGGTCGATTTTAAATGGGTTCTGGAAGTCAGAGTCTTTCTCACTGATCCCCAGCTCCTGGGCCATCTGCAAATGAGGAAATACTAGTCATCCTCTGCCTTCTTCTGAGTCCTGCTCACCAGAGAGCCACTACCTCCATGCTAGGATCCAGACCCCTGGCTTGGGCAGACATGGGCCAGGTGATGACCCCATGGGAATTGGGTCAGCACAGAATCCCTTGAAACGGGGCCTCTGTGGCCCAAGGCACCCTGAAGCTCAACAAAGAAAATGTAACTGGCCGGGGTGGCTCAGGCCTGTAATCCCAGCACTTTGGGAGGCCGAGGCAGGCAGATTGCCTGAGCTCAGGAGTTTGAGACCAGCCTGGGCAACACAGTGAAACGCCATCTCTACTAAACAAATACAAAAAATTAGCAGGGCATGGTGCTGTGTGCCTGTAGTCCCAGCTACTCAGGAGGCTGAGGCAAGAGAATTGCCTGAACCAGGAGGCAGAGGTTGCAGTGAACTGAGATTGCGCCATTGCACTCCAGCCTGGGCGACACAGTGAGACTTCATCTCAAAAAAAAAAAAAAGAAAGAAAGAAAGAAAATGTAACCAGGTACTGACGTTCAGGCCCGACTGAAGGCAGATGTGAGAATCCTAACCTACCATCAGACAGAGAGCTCCCGGCCCACCTCCACCCACCCCAGTCCTTACCAGGCCAAGGATGGGCGAGTGGGGCCCCTGGTCAAAGACGCCCGTCTGGTTACAGAAACTGATGCCCCAGCGGATGAGGAGGTTCCAATTGGAGTTGTGGTCGAAGTAATAGTGCACAATCTTTGGGAAACGCAGCACCACATCACCGAAGAAGGCCGTGTTCTCCACCACGTGAGAGAAAGCTGGCGAGAAGACCCTGATGAGTGGCCAAGGCAGATGCCCTCCTGGCTGCCTCGCTGGCCCCTGGCATCCTCCAGAGAACAGAGACATCCACCAAACCCACCAAGCAAGGAAGGAACAGTGCCCACTGAGCACAGCCTGCCAATCGCATGTATGGTGCGAACTAAGGGCCTTAAATCTACCAGCTCACTGAGTCCTCATAATGGCTTTTAGAGGGAGATGTGACTGCTGTTCCCATTTAACAGATGGGAAACTGAGGCTCAGCAGCTAGTGAGTGGCAAATCTGGGCTGCAAACCCAGGTATGTCAGTCCAAAGGCACATCTTGCTGCTTAGAAGACTCATTTGCTGTGGGAACCAAAGAAGTGAGCATTGTTCTGCACATGGATGCTGATGCATCACATGAGGCTTTGCTGGGCTTGACCCCCCACCCCACCCACCATGTTATCCAAATGTCCAGTGCCAGCCCTGGTGTTAATAAAACTAGGGTGTCTGTAAGATGTCAGGTCTCTTAGGATGGCCAGAGAACAGGCCAGTATTTTTCTTATTTTTCTTTTTCTTTTTTTTTGAGACGAAGTCTCACTCTGTCACCAGGCTGGAATATAGTGGTACGGTCTTGGCTCACTGCAACCTCTGCCTCCCAGGTTCAAGTGATTCTCTTGCCTCAATCTCCCAAGTAGCTGGGACTACAGACATGTGCCACCACACCCAGCTAATTTTTGTATTTTTTTTTTTTTTTTTTTT
>NW_022437145.1:115470-120879 GCF_009761245.1 Sapajus apella | reverse complement strand
CCAGGCTGGAGTGCAATGGCGCGATCTCGGCTCACAGCAACCTCCGCCTCCTGGGTTCAGGCAATTCTCCTGCCTCAGCCTCCTGAGTAGCTGGGATTACAGGCACACGCCACCATGCCCAGCTAATGTTTTGTATTTTTAGTAGAGACGGGGTTTCACCATGTTGACCAGGATGGTCTCGATCTCTTGACCTCGTGATCCACCCGCCTCGGCCTCCCAAAGTGCTGGGATTACAGGCTTGAGCCACTGCGCCCGGCCCCAATTTTTGTATTTTTTAAGACAGGGTTTCCCCACATTGGCCAGGATGGTCTTGATCTCCTGACCTCATGATCCGCTTGCCTCAGCCTCCCAAAGTGCTGGGATTACAGATGTGGGCCACTGCATCTGGCACATTTTTCTTTTTTATTATTCTTTCCATTTGATTTCAAGTGCTTCTTAAGTTCTTATTTTGAATGAACGAATGAATATATTTAATTAATTAATTACTTTAGAGGTGAGGTCTCACTTTGTAGCTCAGGCTAGGCTCAAATTCCTGGCCTCAAGTGATCCTCCTACCTCAGCCTTCCAAAGCTCTGGGTTTATAGGCACGAGCCTATAATTATGCCTGATATCATCTTACACCTGAAATTATCTTAGATTTACATAATTTAACATAAAATTCATTTACTTGGTTTCCTCTAATGTTACCATCCTTTTTTTACTATTGTTTTTTGAGATGGGGTCTCGCTCTGTTGCCTAGGCTGGAGTGTAGTGGTGTGATCTTGGCTCACTGCAGCCTCTGTCTCCCAGGCTCAAGTGATTCTTCCGCCTTGGCTTCCTGAGTAGCTGGGATTATAGGTAGATGCCACCACACCCGGCTACTTTTTTTATATTTTAGTAGTGATGGGGTTTCACCATCTTTGGCCAGGCTGGTCTCAAACCTCTGAACTTAAGTGATCCACCTGCCTCGGCCTCCCAAAGTGCTGGGATTACAGGCGTAAGCCACTGTGCCTGCCCTAATGTTACCATCTTATATAACCAACATACAACGATCTAAACCAGGAAATTAACAGCAATACAATACTACAAACTAACCTAACAGACTTTATTTGAATTTTCTGTTTTCCCACTAATGTGCTTCTACTGTTCAACAGGTCAGTTGAGACTGAGTTTTGTTAGTGTGTTACAGGAAAACAGCCTGCTGCAAGACAAGAGTGGCACCATCTTAAGCCATAATGGCTGAGGTTTGACCCCTGCACACCAAGGTATTCTGCAGCAAGGTCTTTAAACAGTGCCTATTGCATAGATAACCCCTCATAAAGGTGATTATTTAACTTCCCCAGTGATAACAAGTTCACACAAAAGCCTGAGACGTCACCAGCTGCGTGTTTTACCCTAAAAGTTTACTGTATGAAGAATACTTTTGGCCGGGTGTGGTGACTCATGCCTGTAATCCCAGCACTTTGGGAGGCCAAGGCGGGCGGATCACTTAAGGTCAGGAGTTGGAGACCAGCCTGGCCAACATGGTAAAACCTCACCTCTACTAAAAATGCAAAAATTAGCCTGGCATGGGGACACACGTCTGTAATTCCAGCTACTCTGGTGGCTGAGGCATGAGAATTGCTTGAACCTGGCGGGGGAGGGTACAGAAGTTGAAGGGGTACCGTGAACTGAGATTGCGTCCCTGTACTCCAGCCTAAGTGATGAAGTGAGATTCTGTCTCAAAAGAAAAAAAAAAAAAAAAAAAAAAAAAGACTACTTTCCGTACATGCATTGTCATCTGCAAAATAACAAATAAAAAATACTTTCTGGAGGCTGGGTGCAGAGATCACCATCTTGTTTCCACCTGAGACATGGCTTCTGTTCGGAAGTCCCTAATAAATGTTTCTTTCTGAAAAACTGGCCCTCTCAGCTCCCTCAGCCTTTGAGGGTAGGTTTGCACAGACCTGCTCACTGTGGAACACGTGTCCATCATGATAGCAAGTCCCCAGACCCAGGTTAGCAAAAACTGTAACTGTGTAAATAGCTCTGAGTAGCCCCTATTGCAGCCAGCCCTTCAGAGAGAGCCCAGGTAGCCCTCACCAGCACTAGCCTGGCCAAACAGAGAAGCAGACTGCAAAGATATGCCGGGGTGGGTCTGAGACGTGTCAGGCAGAGACCCTGGGGCTTCAGAATAATCCTGAACCTGAAAGAACTCAGGAGTCAGCTTAATTCAGAGGGAAGAGCCAAGGCAAATCACTTACCCTCTTTCATCTACAATGTAGAGAGAACAGTGCCTTCCCCCAGAGTTATGGTGGAGGTTAGAGTTGATGGCTATAAAGTGTCCACTATTTAATATACGAGGGTTGCTCCCATCCTCTCAGTGTAATCTAAGAAACACTATTCAAATGTGGCCAGTTAATGAGGGGGACCACTCACGAAATGCCCATCTGCCCAAGGGGACCACTTGGAAGGTGTCACAAGAAAGCACCTCTAAGGAGAAAAAAAGAGTGACAAGGACAGGCCAGAAGGAGCAGCTAGAAAAGATCGGGTGGCACAGAGGACAGGGCGGGGTAGGGAAGACCATACCATCCTTCAGCTTCTCATCCTGGGGAAAGGGCCCATCTGGGAGCACATCAGCAGCAATAAGCACTGTCCGGGAGTCCTCCAGCACCTGAGGGAACCCCACCAGGGCTGAGTGGCTTTGCAGTGCCCATCACAAACTGGTCCCATCCCCATTTATTTGAACCCCACTTCAAGTCTTATGTGCAGGCAGTTTCCCTGTCCCTGAACACCATCCCTTTAGGGAATTCCTACTTACCCATCAGTGCCCAGATCAAAGACTGGACCTGCCATGAGCTGCCCCCTACCTGCACACACCTTAAAGAGCCCCCTGAGCATGACATCAAGGATCTTGTACTGCTGGTGGATGTCATTCAGCTGTGCCAGGTTCTTCAGGGCCATCAGCTGCTCCCGCCGCTTCACCTCAAACAGCTTTTTGTCTGGGCAGCATTAAGTTAAGGGGCTGCCATCGATAGCCCTGCCTGGACAATCCAGCAGTCTTGCCACAGAAGGCCCATTCCTGACCCACAAGTATCTGCAAGGGCCATAGATGCCCAGGGCTAGAAGCTTCCAGGAAATGAACAAACTGTGTGACAAGTGCACAGCCCTGCAATGCACCATTCATCCAGTTCCCACAGCACTCCACACCCAGAAGCCTGAAACCAAACCTCCAGACCTGGCTCCTGCCTTCCCTTTGCTGTGGTCCTCCTGCCCTCTCCCACAAGCATTTGCTGTTCCAGAGCCTCCACCTCTCTGCTCACGCTGCACACTCTCTGCCCAGGATGCCCCTCACCCTACTCTACAAGTTTCTATCCTTTCAAGGCCTGGCTCAAAAGCCATCACACAGTGTTTCTCCCTGATCCCTCCTGTGCCCATCAGAGCACTGGTCACAGAGTAAAATGATCATTTGTTTGTACACTTTCTCTCCCTAGGCTTATGGATGCCTCAAAGCCAAGGGGCTCATTGTAATTCATCTTTATGTCCCTGACGCCTGGTGTAGAGCAGGTGGCCCACTTCACCAGGGTCCAGATGGGCTAGTAATCCAGAATTCCTGAGTCTTCACCCAGGATGTTGCCCACAAAATGCCAGGCCATGCACAGTCCTCACTGAGCCTTTGAAATCTAGAGATGTGCCTTGTCATCTCCATTTACCATATGCGGAAGCTCTGGAGAGACTTGACTTGCTCAAGGTCTGGCCAGAGCACCTCACCTGTTCTCCCCGTTCCTGCCAGCTGGGCCTGCTTATCCCTGGAATCTCCTAGTAGAGAAACCTCATTTACAGACCTCTCAAAAACAACTCATCAACTACCAATCCCAAAGGATACAGATCTCCAGGCTCGGGTCCAGGGAGGTCCTCAAGGTGCCTGTGGTTCCTGTCCCAGACAAAAGCAGGACAAAGAGAAAGGCCAGGAACTGAAGAAGGTCCATATCCAAGCCTTTGGAGCTGAAGGAATAACCAAAAGAAAGAGAGTGAGATCCTAAGATTGGTATTACATAAAATAGAAGGCACAGGTGAACAGCAACTTCCCCAGACATGGCATAGCCTCCGAATATCAAGAACCCAGCTCTGGGGAGCCCTGAAGCTCCGCTCCTATCCCAGGGCCAGCAGGCACACAATGCAGACCCATGGGATGTTAGGTAGTAGGAAGTAAGATATATGTAACACAGGGATGCTTAGAGCACAGGATGGCTAGAGCTCTGGGCTGGAGCTCTGCCCCTGCCCCTGACTACGGGACCTCGAGCAACTTGCCCAGCCTTTCTGAGCCTCAGCCTCCTCAGCTGTAGAACGGGGTAAGGTGGTCACCTCCCTGCTGCAGGGAAGGAAGTCTGGGTGAGGCACTGTGCCTAGGGAGGAGGGGCTCGTTAACAGGATACCCTCCCCCTCCCCTATCCTGGTCTCCCAGGAAGGCTTCTGGTCAAGGAACCCAGGCAATCAGAGGGGATGTGAAATTTCTGGGGTTTTCTTCCTTCCTTGACTTTTGTCATCAGAAAGGAAGAAGGAACCAAAGGTCAGGGAGGAAGGCAGGGCAGTCTTGGTAAGGGGGCTTGCTACTCACTCACTTTGGAACCACAGGTACTACATACAACATCTGTTCCTATTCAGGCAACATGCCACAATTATTCGCTTAATTAATTTATTTTTCTTTTTTTTTTTTTTTTTTTTTGAGACGGAGTTTCGCTCTTGTTACCCAGGCTGGAGTGCAATGGCGCGATCTCGGCTCACCGCAACCTCCGCCTCCTGGGTTCAGGCAATTCTCCTGCCTCAGCCTCCTGAGTAGCTGGGATTACAGGCACACGCCACCATGCCCAGCTAATTTTTTGTATTTTTAATAGAGACGGGGTTTCACCATGTTGACCAGGATGGTCTCGATCTCTTGACCTCGTGATCCACCCGCCTCTGCCTCCCAAAGTGCTGGGATTACAGGCTTGAGCCACCGCGCCCGGCCTTAATTTATTTTTCTTAGCAGAGATGAGGACTTGCTGTATTGCCCAGTCTGGTCTCCTACTCCTGAGCTCAAGCAATCCTCTTGCCCTGGCCTCCCAAATGCTGGAATTACAGGTGTGAGCCACTGTGCCTGTGTGACACACTGTGCCTGGCCAACATAATTATTTATTGAGTGCTGTGAAGTTCACTTTCTGATGATTCCCGCTGCCTTCCGCCCTTCCTCCTCTTTGAAAGGATGCATCTTGGCCGGGCGCGGTGGCTCAAGCCTGTAATCCCAGCACTTTGGGAGGCCGAGGCGGGTGGATCACGAGGTCAAGAGATCGAGACCATCCTGGTCAACACGGTGAAACCCCGTCTCTACTAAAACTACAAAAAATCAGCTGGGCCTGGTGGCGCGTGCCTGTAATCCCAGCTACTCAGGAGGCTGAGGCAGGAGAATTGCCT
>NW_022437145.1:101078-115070 GCF_009761245.1 Sapajus apella | reverse complement strand
CCGGCTTTTTTTTTTTTTTTTTTTTTTAGACAGGGTCTTTCTCTGTCTCCGAGGCTGGAGCACAGTGGCACAGTCATGGCTCACTGCAGCTTCCACCTCCCAGGCTCAAGCCATTTTCCCGCCTCCTGAGTAGCTGGGCCCACGGGTGCATGCTACCATGTGCGGCTACTTTTTGTATTTTTCATAGAGATGGGGTTTCACTAAGTTGCCCAGGCTAGTTTTGAACTCCTGGGCTCAAGTGATCTACCCACTTTGGCCTCCCAAAGTACTGGGATACAGGTGTGAGCCACCACGCCCAGCTATTGTAACTTTTTTCTCTGTTTTTTTTTTTTTCCGCTTCACGAATTTGCATGTCATCCTTGCGCAGGGGCCATGCTAATCTTCTCTGTATCGTTCCAATTTTAGTATATGTGCTGCCGAAGCAAGCACTTTTCTCTGGTTCTAACTCTGCTGTTGTGGCCTGACATTCAAATATTTTTTTGAGTCGGGGTTTCACCATGTTGGCCAGGCTGGTCTCGAACTTCTGACCTCAGGTGATCTGCCCACCTCGGCCTCCCAAAGTGCTGGAATTACAGGCAAGAGCCACCATGCCCAACCAAATGTTCTGTCTTGAAGGCCTAGAAAAACAATGTTTTCTTCTACTGTAACTGGATTCTGTACTTTTGGCTTTTCTTGATGTGGCTAAATTGTTCCATGTAACTAGGAAATTAATCATGCTTTTAACTAAGTGCCAGGTATTTCCTGGCTCAAGGTATTACTGTAGTTTTGTTTGTTTGTTTTGTTTGAGACGGAGTCTCACTCTGTTGCCCAGGCTGGGGTGCAATGGTCCAATCTTGGCTCACTGCAACCTCTGCCTCCCGGGTTTAAGTGATTCTTCCTGCCTCAGCCTCCTGAGTAGCTGGGATTACAGGCACCTGCCACCACACCTGGCTAATTTTTGTATTTTTAGTGGAGATGAGGTTTTGCCATGTTGGCCAGGCTGATCTCAAACTCCTGACCTCAGGTGATCCGCCTGCCTCAGCCTCCCAGAGTGCTGGGATTACAGGTGTGAGCCACTTCGCCCGGCTGGTACTAGCTTTTTTGTTTACATTGCACTAATAACCTTGGAAACTCATAACCTTGGACACACTCTTCCTGTGTCATCTGATGAAATTCACAACTTTTTCATAAAAATTGAGCTATGACAGAATTAAGATTTTTTGTTTTTACAACCTTGTAACCTTCTGTATTGCTTGTGAAGTCTCTGATTATCACTCTGGTTAAATGAATGACTAGTATTTCACACAGACCTGGGATCCTGTTTTGATTTGCTGTCTTACATTTTTTGACATTTGTTACTAAATTTCCCCAGTAACTAAATTCTAAATTAAGTATTTTTAACCTGAAATTAATTTAGGGGTTTTCCAGTCAGGCCACTGGAGAGCCTCAAAGGACAGATCACTCATCTTGTAGAGATATTAAATAATTAAGCCTATTTGGTAAATTGAATGGGAAACATTATCAAATGATAATTGATGCTGGATCTTCTTTCAATTACATTTATGGGTAAGTTACTGATATAAATGTTCCAAAATTATATAAAACTTTTAGAAATATAACATGTCATCACTCAAAATTCTGGCTATTATGTTGTATGCCACAAAAATAACAAATTGACAAATTTCCCTGTCAACTGCGGATTATAATGAACTTCCATCAGATTTTTAACCATGGGGCCAGATATGGTGGCTCACACCTGTAATCCCAGCACTTTGGAAGGCCAAGGCGGGTGGATCACTTGAGGTCAGGAGTTCAAGACCAGCCTGATCAACATAGTGAAACCCTGTCTTTACTAAAAATACAAACATTAGGCCAGGTGCTGTGGCGCATGCCTGTAATCCTAGCACTTTGGGAGGCTGAGGTGAACAGATCAGGAGGTCAGAAGATCAAGACAATCCTGGCTAACACAGTGAAACGCCATCTCTATTAAGACTACAAAAATTAGTGGGGCATGGTGGTGCGCACCTGTAGTCCCAGCTACTCAGGTGGCTGAGGCAGGAGAATCGCTTGAACCTGGGAGGCAGAGGTTGCAGTGAGGCGAGATTCCGCCACTACACTGCAGCCTGGCTACAGAGAGAGAATCTGTCCAAAAAAAAAAAAATTTTAACTACGGTTGTTCCAAGTCTTTGTCATCCATGGTTCTGATTCTTCTCTAAAAGCATTTGCAATCAGATTCACTCCTGGGATCACTTGAGCCCAGGAGTTCAAAAGACTGTAAAAAGACTCCAACAAGTAATCTTAAATACGAGTTTCTAAAAACTTAAAAACTTTAAGATCAATGGACTAAATGAAAACTTTTCAGAACTCTAATGAAGAAACTGAATTCCTGCAGCCTCCAATCAAAATCAAACAGAACTCAATTAAAAACTGATAAAGTTACCCAGGCTGGAGTGCAATGGCGCGATCTCGGCTCACCGCAACCTCCGCCTCCTGGGTTCAGGCAATTCTCCTGCCTCAGCCTCCTGAGTAGCTGGGATTACAGGCATGTGCCACCACGCCCAGCTAATGTTTTGTATTTTTAGTAGAGACGGGGTTTCACCGTGTTGACCAGGATGGTCTCGATTTCTTGACCTCGTGATCCACCTGCCTCGGCCTCCCAAAGTGCTGGGATTACAGGCTTGAGCCACCGTGCCCGGCTAATTTTTGTATTTTTTAGTAGAGACAGGGTTTCACTATGTTTCCCAGGCTGGTCTTGAACTCCTGGGTTCAAATGATCGGGTTGCCACAGCCTCCCACAGTAGTGGGATTAGAGGTGTGAGCCACTGTGCCAGCCTATTCATGAGTATTATTATGGCAGTACGGTTATTTGCATGTCCAGTAAGACTTTGCTCTCTCTCTTTTTTTATTTTGAGACAGTCTCGCTCTTTTGCCCAGGCTGGAGTGTAGTGCACGATCTTAGATCTTGCAACCTCCACCTCCGAGTTTCAAACGATTCTTGCACCTCAGCCTCCCCAGTAGCTGGGATCACAGGCATGCACCACCATGCCCAGCTAATTTTTGTATTTTTAGTAGAGATGGGGTTTCACCATGTTGGCCAGTCTAATCTCAAACTCCTGGCCTCAAGCAATCTGCCGACCTCGGACTCCCAATGTGCTGAGATTACAAGCCTGTGCCACTGCGCCTAGCCTGTTTCTCTCTTATAACAGAATACAATAAATATTGCTTATATTACCACAGCTTTAACTAGAATATTCATAAATGTCACTGCTATTCCTAATACTACTTCTTATACCTGGACACATTCTTCTGGGAAGTTGAGACCCAAATACAAAAAATAAAGCAGGCCTGATGATTACAATGGGCCTCATCTATTTCTATGCACTTGAGAATGTGCATTTGATTTATTCAGTTGGTTGTCTTCAAGCCTAGGTTCATGTCTCAGAATTTTCTTTCTTTCTTTTTTTTTTTTTTTTTGAGACAGAGTCTCACTCTGTTGCCCAGGCTGGAATGCAGTGACACCATCTCAGCTTACTGCAGCCTCGACTTCCCAGGCTCAAGCAATCCTCCTGCCTTAGCCTCCCCAGTAGCCTGGGGCTGCAGGCATGTACCACCATGCCTGGAGAATTTTTATACTTGTTTTTGTGGAGATGAGGTTTTGCCAAGTTGCCCAAGCTGGTCTCTCACTCCTGGGTGCAAGCAATCTACCCACCTTGGCCTCCCTAAGTGCAGGGACTACAGGCATGAACCACTACACTGGGACTCTCAGAACTATTATGCAAACTGAGATTACCATATTGCTATTAATATTACTTCCTATTTTCCAATATATTTATTTATTTATGTTATTTTTGGAGACAGAGTCTCACTCTGTTGCCCAGACAGGAGTGCAGTGGCACCATCTTGGCTCACTGCAACCTCTGCCCCCTAGGTTCAAGTGATTCTCCTGCCTCAGCCTGCTGAGAAGCTGGGATTACAGGTGCATACCACCACACCTGGCTAATTTTTGTATTTTGTTTTTGTTTTTTTGAGGTGGAGTCTCACTCTGTTGCCCAGGCTGGAGTGCAGTGGCACCATCTCAACTCACTGCAACCTCCACCTTCTGGGTTCAAGTAATTCTCCTACCTAGTTTTTACCGCCTACTATGCCATAACTGAGTTGAGTTAAAGCAGAGAGTGGCCAACAGTCTTCCAAGTAGCTGGGATTATAGGCGTGTACCACCATGCCCAGCTAATTTTTGTATTTTTAGTAGAGATAGGGGTTTTACCATGTTGACCAGGATGGTCTCGATCTCTTAACCTCATGATCCGTCCGCTTTGGCCTCCCAAAGTGCTGGGATTATAGACGTGAGCCACCACATCTGGCTAATTTTTGTATTTTTTGTGGAGACAGGGTTTCGTCATCTTGGCCAGGCTGGTCTCGAACTCCTGAGTTCAAGCAGTCCTCCCGCCTTGACCCCAAAAAGTGCTGCGATTACAAGTGTGAGCCATCGTGCCCAGCCCTATTTTCTTTTTAAGCTTTAGACCTGTTACTTTTTAAATTTTTAGAGAAGTAACACTCCTAACAGAGTAATGCTGGTCCAGAACTTTGCAATGATAGTAAATGCCTATAGAATAGCCAAAATTGAACTTAACAATGAACTCCATCCAGGTAGACTTAGCTTGACAGCCACTCCTTCCAAACCTCCCTTTTTGCTCAAATGTGGCTGAAAGGTATTTTGGGTTTTTTGAGACAGGGTCTCGCTCTGTCATCCAGGCTGGAGTGCAGCAGTAGAATCACAGCTCACTGTAACCTCAAACTCCTGAGCTTAAGTGATTCTCTACCCAACTCCCCCATGCACTCTCCCCCACCGATGCCTGGATAATTTTTGTATTTTTTGTAGAGACAGGGTTTTGTCATGTTGTCCAGGCTGGTCTCAAACTTCTGGATTCAAGTGATACTCCCTCCTTGGCCTCCCAAAGTGCTGGGATTACAGGTGTGAGCCACTGCTCCCAGCCACTCTAAGGGTTTTGACGACGACTCCTAGTCACCAATAACTCCCTCCAACATGGGAAGAGACCAACAACCCAAGATAGGTCCGTCCTAGCACTGAGGGACCTAACTACAGGATGATTGATCAGTAATGCTTTTGGAGAAAGATCTTGACCAAAACGGGAAATGTGAAAGTTGCTGGAATAAAAACAGAGTTGTTTGTGTTAAAAACGCTGACAAACTTAAAGCATGATTCTCCAGTGGGAAAAACAAGAACAACTGACACACAGAGCCAAGGAAGGTTGTGAAAGGAGGGTTCTCATGCACAAATGACTGATAACAAGAACTATCAGAAAAAATGCAAAAACTACAACCCTGCACAAAGGCCACTGCAAACTTACACAGAAAAATATTTCTGTGAGGACATCTGCCCTGCAACTGCCTGTCCAACCTCACACTGGCATCACTCTTGTTATTCAACCTTGTAGCCAAGGATAACTATCTCAAAATAATTACATAATCCTTCTCATTTTTCCCTTAAAAACCTTTGTTGCTGGGCCCGGTGGCTCACGCCTGTAATCCCAGCACTTTGGGAGGCTGAGGCAGGTGGATCATGAGGTCAAGTGATCAAGACCATCCAACATGGTGAAACCCCCATCTCTACTAAAAATACAAAAATTAGCTGGGGGTGGTGGCACACACGTGGTGCCTCACACACACGTGGTGCCTCACACACATGAGGCTGAGGCAGGAGAATCGCTTGAACCCAGGAGGTGGAGGTTGCAGTGAGCCAAGATCACGCCACCGCACTCCACCCTGGGAGACAGAGCGAGACTCCGTTAAAAAAAAACAAAAAAAGAAACAACTTTTGTTTTCCTTTACCTCCCCAAATGCGTACACAGGTTACTACGGCACACATATTCTCTCACTACAATATCTATTCCCAGGTAAACATCTTTTTTTTTTTTTTAGAGTCTCTCACTCTGTTATTTAGGTTGACAGTACCTACCAGTACCTACCACAATCTAGGCACTGTTCTAGACGTGGGAATACAGCAGTAAATAAGACAGGCAAAAATCTCTGCACTCATGGTACTTATGTCTCTAGTAGGGATAAGAGACAATCAATAAACTTGTAAAACAAGCACAGAAGGATGAGAGGGTGTCGGTCAGATGCAACATTACACACAGTGGTCACGAGAGGTCTCACACTCAGATTACAACTCCCCAATGTTACCAATGTGAAATTCAAGGCACAGAAAAATGAGGTGACTGCCCAAAGTCACACAGCTATTCGCAGGCTGAACCAAGAGCCTGGCTCTAAGTCCAGTGCTCTGTCGCCTCTTTCTAAATGAGCACACCTGAGATCAGAGCTGGCTACTGAACTACCAGGACACTTGCCCCAGGGAAGAGATGCTCAGTTACAGACAGTGAGGGGCTGCAGAGGTCATCCAGAGAACCCCCTACCCTTAAGCAGACGAGATAAGTGAAACCTAGAGAAGGTATAATCCAAGTTCACCCCGAACCCCCTACATTCCACCTCCTGCTCCAAACTCAAGGGAACCAGAACCAGGCTAGGGCAAAACTTTAGGGGCCAAGGAGAATACCAGACAGCTGACAATGACTGAAGCTGAAGTGGGAAAGAAAAGCCAAAACAAGAGACTGCGGGGCAGGTCTTGCTTTCTCCACTGTTACACTCACTTTTACAGCCTCTCAATCCCAATCCTGCCCTGTGCGTCCCCCGGAGCTCCTCCTGGCTCAGTGAGGCTCTGAACACCTGCAGAGGTGTCCTGGTAGTGGCGCGCCTTAAGCCGGCTACCCGGGGTTGGGGAGACCCGAGTGGTTGCCCCCGAGCCTTTGGGGCTCCGGGAGGAGGGAACCAGCCTTTTCAAGGAACAGAGGCGTCCAGGTCCGCGAAACTCCCTCCCCATCACCAGCAGCGGGTTCAGGCCCCTCAGTTCCCTCATTATCCTCCCCAGGAACCTGCAGCCCGCCGCGCCCACCGCCATCTACCTGGCCAGACGGTACAGAAAAGGGCAGATGGCTGGGTCCTGTGAGTGCAGCTGGGCTCGAGGGTCCACCAGGCTAACACCAAAGGCACTGAAAGCAGGAGCACCCGGCTAGTTGCCGCTCACAGACCACCCAGCGCCGTCCCGCCCACCGCGCCGACCCCGGCCAATGAACGCGAGCCGCGACGGCCGGGCTCCGCTGGCCTCACTTCCGGCCCCGCCCCGCCGCTCTGCTCCGCAAATCTCTGGCGCGCCTCGGGTGCGCGGTGTGCTCCAGTCTCGTCCCGCCCATCTTGCGCCGCTGCTCCTGCGGGCCCCGGGTACGTGGCTCTGGATTTAGCTTCGGTTGGAGGAAGTAAATCTGCAGGTGGGGGGGGTCTGTGCCCGATTTAAGAAGCGAATCAGCAAACTGGGGCCCCAGATCCTGTCGGCCCGGCGACTTTCTGCGCGCTCTCCCCAAAACTGTGTCGTCGTCTGTGACCGGATTTTTAAATTTTAGGTCGCAAGGTGAGTTTAGTGGGCGGTGACTAGCACTTTTTTTCTTCTTTAAGGACCTCACAGACGCAGTGCGAAGTTCAAGCATCCCTTGCTCGCCTCTCCGGTCCACCAACTAATAAACCAAGTGCGTCGGGGGCTTCTCCGTTCGTTAGGCCGAATGCAGCCCCACTTTTGCGCAGGATCAGGACATCTAGACCCGGGGAGGCAGCGTGGTGTGGCCAGCTACGGGCCTGGGGCCCCTGCCGGGCGGGAAGGGAGCTGGAGGCCTGGTGTGGGCTGAGCTCTGAACAGGCACAGGCACCGTCGAGAGCAGACCGCACGCCGAGGGGTCGAGCTGGACATTCCTTCCTAATACCTGCCCACGAGGGTGCATGAACACCAGTTATTTAGAGGGCTGTGCGGGAAAGGACAGAGGGGACCTACTTTAGCCAGGGAAAGGCTGAGGCTGAGACAGTCTCGTTCAGCTAGGAAGGCTGAGAATTTGACCCTCTTTTCCTGGATAGTTTACCTCTTTCCACCTCCACGTGAGGCGAGGAGCGGGTCTAGTGC
The DNA here is from genome assembly GCF_009761245.1 of Sapajus apella. NCBI lineage: Eukaryota > Metazoa > Chordata > Mammalia > Primates > Cebidae > Sapajus > Sapajus apella. Next base: position 107,068 of record NW_022437145.1, on the reverse strand, counting down.
CTCTTGGAGCACTTGGAACACAGCAACCCCAGCCCGTCGCCTTTCTCTGCCCTGCCATCCCCATGACGGCCTTACTGGTGTCCTCTGAGTACATCTGAGGTACCCAGCTGATTACTTGAGTGCTGTTACCAGAGCAAATCCTGTCCCCTCCCTCCCTGAGGAGGCCATCATTCTTCAAACAATCCCTTATCAAATTGGCTGAGAAACCAACTCCTGGTAGACAAGGTAGTGCAATGTTTTTGGAAAGCCCACACAGGTATGTGAGTGTATCATTTTATTTCCTTATTCTGTTTCAACAATAGAGTATATGGCTCCAGATGAATAGCTTTAGCAGTCATCCATGTCCCCAACAATTATGCTCTTTGTCTCCAGGTTTCATTCTCTCTCCATTTCTTGCCTTCAAGTCCTGAGAATCAGTTTCTGATGTGGGACAGGGATACAGCCACTCCTCCCAAGCAGCTGGCAGCAAAACATGAGAGGAAAACAGCAGAGAGGTGGGGCCAAACTACAGGGGCATCACCCTTCCAGAGCCCAGAACAGTCAAGAATGGTTAGGGAAGAATAGAAGTGTTCCTCAGAATAGTGGGATGGATTCTGAAATTGGGTCCTGAACACCTGGGCTAAGTAGTTGCTATACAACAGGGAACTATTCCACGGAAGGGGCAAGGAGGAGAGCCAGGGAGGCGGCCAGAGGAGTGCAGAGGAAGAAACACCCTCACATACACCTCTGGACTGCAGTGTCACTGGACTGCATTGTCTCTGAGTGCAACCACTCACCAGAGGGCCTCTGGCCACTGCCACAGCCCCAAGCTTTATTTTTTTTGGAGACACAGTCTCGTTGCCCAGGCTGAAGTGTGCAGTGGTGCAATCTCTGCTCTGGGCTCACTGCAACAACCACATCTTGGGTTCAAGCACTTCTCCTGCCTCAGCCTCCCAAGTACCTTGGATTACAGGTATGCACCACCATGCCCAGCTAATTTTTGTATTTTTAGTAGTGATGGGGTTTCACCATGTTGGCCAGGCTGGTTTCGGAACTCCTGATCTCAAGTGATCCACCTGCCTTGGCCTCTCTAAGTGCTGGGGTTACAGGCGTGAGCCACTGCGCTGCCCCCCAAGCTTTTTTTTTTTTAGATGGAGTCTTGCTCTGTTGCCCAGGCTGGAATGCAGTGGTGTGATCTCGGCTCACTACAGCCTCTGCCTCCTGAGTTCCAGCAATTCTCCTGCCTCAGCCTCCTGGGTAGCTGGGTTTACAGGCTCATGCTACCATGCCTGGCTAATTTTTGTATTTTTTAGTAGAGATGGGGTTTCACCATATTGGCCAGGCTGATCTCAAACTCCTGATCTCAGGTGATCCACCCGCCTCAGCCTCCCAAAGTGCTGGGATTACAGGCGTGAGCCACTGCGCCCGGCCCCTGTTTTTAATAATTTTGTTCATGGGCCAGGCATGATGGCTAATGCCTATAATCCCAGCACTTGGGAGGCCAAGGCAGGCAGATTGCCTGGGCAATACGGTGAAGCCCTGTATTTACAAAAAATACAAAAATTAGCCATGTATGGTGGTACGCACCCATAGTCTCAGCTACTTGCAGGGTTGAGGCAGGAGGATCCCTTGGGCTCTGGAGGTCAAGGCTGCAATGAGCTATGTTCACACCACTGCACTCCATCCTGGGTGACAAAGTGAGACACTGTCTCCAAAAAAAAAAAGAATATAAGAAATAATAATTATATTCATGAAAAAAAATGAACAAAAATTTTGGGGTTTTTGGAACAGAGTCTTATTTTATCGCCCATGCTGGAGTGCAGTGACATGATCTCAGCTCAGTGCCTTCCATATCCCCAATTCAAGTGATTCTTGTGTCTCGGCCTCTTGAGTAGCTGGGACTATTGGCACATGCCATTGCACCTAGCTAATTTTGGTATTTTTCATAGAGATGAGGTTTCATTGTATCGGCCAGGCTGGTGTCAAACTCCTGGCCTCAAGTGATCTATCCGCCAAGGCTTCCTAAAGTCATGGGATTAGAGGTGTGAGCCACTGCACCCAACCTATTCATGAAACAAAGTTTTGACTCTAACTCATCATGTGAGGTCATGTATGAAATTTTCCACTTATAGCATCACATCAGCACTCAAAAAGTTTCAAGATTTTGGAACGCTTTGGATTTTTTTTTTTTTTTTTTTTTTGCGACAGAGTCTTACCATGTTGCCCAGGCTGGAATGTAGTGGTGTGATCTCAGCTCATGGCAACCTCCGCCTCCCAGGTTCAAGCAATTCTTCTGCCTCAGCCTCCCGAGTAGCTGGGACTACAGGCGCATGCCACCACACCTGGCTAATTTTTGTCTTTTTAGCAGAGACAGGGTTTCACCATATTGGCCAGGCTGGTCTTGAACTCCAGACCTTGTGATCTGCCTGCCTCAGCCCCACAAAATGCTGGGATTACTGGTGTGAACCACTGAACCTGGCCCTGGATTTCTTTTTTTTTTTTCCCAGAACTTGGCACCGAGGATTTCTAATTTTTATATTAGGGATGCTCAACCTGTACTGCAACTACCTTAACACCCCTAGCTGATGTGAGGATTAAATATAATGCATGTAATATGCCTGGTATCTGTAGGAACTTATAAACATGATATGGCATTGTTGTTGTCAATGCTATTAACCTCACCGAGCCCTGCTTACTTTAGAAGACAGGACTGTAGTGCACCTCTCTTTCCTGAAGCATGATGCCACAGCTTCCTATGGCCTGGGAGAGCTTGCCCAGGCCAAGGCTTCCAGATGCAAGAAAGGATACAGCATGTCCTGCAGGGGTGGCTGGCTCAAGGTGGTGCTAGGGAGAAGGCCCTCCAAGGAGGCCTGCAGGGTCTGGGCCATGCTGTGGTCAGCCAGGAGGCCCATGCTCTGGAGCTGCAGGGATAAGAGGGCATGGAAGACAGGCCTCCTCAGTGCCTACTCCACACAGGCCCCAACTGCCTCCATCCTCTGTACTTCCAGCCTCCTGTTCCTAGGCGTTCCTAGGCTGCTGTGGCCAGAGCTTCTATCCTCCAGGATAAGATGGTCTTGAGGGTCTAGCCGCACAGTGGATGCATGGCCTCCCCTTCCCACCCACCTGCTGAAAGAAGCCATGCAGGGCCTGGAGTGTGGTATTTGAGAGGGTAGACAGGTCAGCTGAAGCCACACTTTGCAGAACATCATCCACCTCTTCATGAGAGAGGACACTGCTACTCCGGTACCGCACAAACTGGCCCAGGAAGAGAAGCCCCAAACATGCAGTGATTTGGCATCTCCATCATAAACATCTTCTGTGCCTCAACTTTAGGGGACACTCTCCTGAAGCCCACAGAACCTCCCTGCCTTCAAGGAGCTCAGAGTTAGTAGGCAGGAGTGGGGCTGTGTCATGGGGAAAACGGGTAAGTAAGGCAAACCGTGAGATCCTAAGAGAGCTGGCCCTTGGCTCCCTCCCCATCCTTGCACTGAACACTCATAGCCAAAATGAACTACATGTGACTCCCCTGACATACCGCCATGTGCACTTGTACCTGTTGCTCTTACTTCACTACCTGGAATACCTTTCCTCTCTGCCTATGAATCTCTCAAGCCACAGCTAAAATGTTACCTTCACTGCTGAGAAGCAATTACTTTTTCCTCTTTGTTCCCCTACCAACTACTGATGTATTTGTTGGTCCACTTTGCTGTCATTCATAGGTTTGATGCTTTGTTATTTATTCAAGGGTTACTTACTATGTCCCCTACAGTTAGCATCTCCTCTACTTTACCACTTCTATTACATATTTATATTATTAGTTTACTTATATATCCCCTTCTTTAGACTGAGGGACCCTAAAGGCAGAGCATCTGGTTCATTGACATCCATAGTACCTAGCAGACCTGGCATGTAGTAGACAGGTCCTGGTCAACATGTCATGAGAGAAATAGGAGAAAGGGTCCTAGGGTTCCCTGGAGTGAGGAGATATGGGCATTCAGAGGAATTCTCTGAGCAGGCCTCTTGTAGGGTAAAGGCCTGGCCAGCCTCCACCTTCTTTAAGAATTAGAGTTACCTAAAGTAAGGTGTCCCTGGCCTCTTCAGCACCACCCAGCTCATTGACACTCCTCAGACCACAAGATATCTTTTCCGCACTTACCAGGGTCATGAGCCTCAAGATCTCAGGTCTGAGGAAGGAATTCTCTCCAGCATCCAAGAGAGTAAACAGCAAAAACCGATTCCAAGGCTGGGAGGCCACATGGAGAGCTTCAAGAAATGTGGGGTTGTTAATGCTTCCAAGGCCTTACCTTGGGACATTGACAAAGAGGACCTTCTCCTATTGGCTTAAAAAGGAGCTACCCCGTTAGATGCTGGGTACCAGACAAGCTGACCCAAGGAGGGTTCTTTCTTCCCTGGGCTTCTAATCCACCTATGCTGACTGGCTCAGTGAAACTATATATGCCACGATTGTGGAAGGCAGGCAGTAAGAAAGGCTCTGCCACTTAAGGGCATTGGGACCTTGGTTGGGCTCATCATTTGACCTTTCTCAACCTTAGTGACCTCATCTGTATAATGGGCATGACTGCCCTTGCAATGCTGCTAAAAGAATTAAACAAAACAAGTATGAATCACACAATGGGATAGAAGGCTGGAGCAGGAGGGTGGAAGGGGCTGGCTCCCCTCAATCTTTCTCATGGGAACATCATAGAATGTGGAGAGTTTCTACCGATATCTGGGCTCCGGGCATCCAGGTAGTCAAGCAAGGCCTCCAGGCAGCCAACACAGGCCTGGGACAATAGAGCATCCTTCTGTAGGAAAAAATGAGTTCAGGTCAGGTTTTGCTACCATTCGGTTTTGGTGCCAACCAAGAAAAAACATTTGGTTTTCAGAGATATTTGGATTTCAGAATTTCATATTTGGGATTATACCCCTGTAGATAATCAACAAATGCTTGTGGCTTCATCTCTCACCCTCACACAGAGCACAGTGCTTATACTGCGTGATTTATCTACATTCAAGAGAGTGCTTTGGGCTGGGCACGGTGGCTCATGCCTGTACTCCCAGCACTTTGGGAGGCTGAGGCAGCTGAATCAGCTGAGGTCAGGAGTTTGAGACCAGCCTGGCCAACATGGTGAAACCCCCAACTCTACTAAAAATACAAAAATTATCTGGGGATGGTGATGCACACCTGTAGTCCCAGCTATTCGGAGGCTGAGGCAGGAGAATCGCTTGAACCCAGGAGGCAGAGGTTGCAGTGAGCTAAGATTGCACCACTGCACACCAGCCTGGGTGACAGAGCAAAACTCTGTCTCCAAAAAAAAAAAAAAAAAAGGAGTGCGTTGTTTCAGAAAAGAAGATGGACCCTGGTCCACACTAAAAGATTCCCAGAAAACAGACCTTGGAAGAGCCTCACAGTTTATTTAAGCTAGTGGGTTTCAACTTTTTTTTTTTTTTTTCCCCCTAAGACGGGGTTTCACCATGTTGGTCAGGCCGGTCTTGAACTCCCGACCTCAGGCTCCAAAGTGCTTGGATTACAGGTGTGAGCCACCAAGCCCAGCCCAACCTTTTTTTTTTTTTTTTTTTTTTTGAGACGGAGTTTCGCTCTTGTTACCCAGGCTGCAATGCAGTGGCGCAATTTCGGCTCACCACAACCTCCGCCCCTGGGTTCAGGCAATTCTCCTGCCTCAGCCTCCCGAGTAGCTGGGGCTGGGGCTACAGGCATGCGCCACCATGCCCAGCTAATTTTTTTTTTTTTTTTTTTTGAGACGGAGTTTCACTCATGTTACCGAGGCTGGAGTGCAATGGCGTGATCTCGGCTCACCGCAACCTCCGTCTCCTGGGTTCAGACAATTCTCCTGCCTCAGCCTCCTGGGTAGCTGGGATTACAGGCACGCGCCACCAAGCCCAGCTAATGTTTTGTATTTTTAGTAGAGACGGGGTTTCGCCATGTTGACCAGGATGGTCTCCATCTCTTGACCTCGTGATCCACCCGCCTCGGCCTCCCAAAGTGCTGG
>NW_022437145.1:73683-100978 GCF_009761245.1 Sapajus apella | reverse complement strand
GGGGTTTCACCATGTTGACCAGGATGGTCTCGATCTCTTGACCTCGTGATCCACCCGCCTCGGCCTCCCAAAGTGCTGGGATTACAGGCTTGAGCCACCGTGCCCGGCCTTAGGACCTTTCTTCAAAATTGTATGCTGTAATAAGCACATGAAAATATTTATCATTAGTCATTAGGAAAATGCAAATTAAAACTACTGTGAGGTACCCCTGTACATCTACCAATAGCTAAAGTTAAAAAGTCTGAAAACACCAAGTGTTGAGGAGAATGTGGAACAGCTGGCGCTCATACTTTGCTGGTGGGAAGCTAATATGGTGCCGCCACTTTGGGAAACAATTTGATGGTTTCTTATAAAGTTAAATATACACTTATCATATGTGGTAGGCAGAAATTTAAGTTGGCCCATGACTTTTGCATCCAGATGTTATTCCTATGATTATGTTAATGGAAAAAGGGAGATTGGATGAGCCCAGTCTAATCACACAGGCCCTTTAGAAGAGTAGAGTTTTCTTTTTCTGGTGTCACAATAAAAAAACGGATTTGAAGTGTGAGAAGGACTTGATGTGCCATTACTCCAGAGACATTCAGAGATATATTCCAGTCCTGTGGCCTCAGAACTAAGCAGATGGGAAATTGGCCCCTGGCTCCTCTTCACCCCCATACCACCCTTATCATTCCAGTGCCCACAGCCCTTCTTCAGAGCCCTCTGCTGCCACTGGCCTGCCCCTTCACCCCAGGTGACCCAGCATGGTGGACCCTGGACACTCTCTAGTCTTATTTCAACTAACATTTTCCTTCACTGTGTTCCATTCCTGAGGGAATGGAGGCTGTTCTCATGGGCTCATATTGTTTAATATCAAAACACCCCTTTTATTTTGCAGATGGAGAACATGAAGATTAGTAAGTGACTTGCTAAACATCTTCAGAGTCAGAGGCTGGGCAGGTGCTTTGACACAGATCCCCGTGACTCTAGATACTGTACCTTCAACTGCATTACACTGGGCTACCCGACTGCTGAAGATTCTGCATAGCTGACCAGCACTGAGTTTGTAATGCTGGTGCCACCAGGCTGCTTTGGCCTAGAGGTATCAAGGAGGAGCAGCACCCAGAGCCCTAGCTTAGTCTTCATTGTCATTTTTCTCCCTTGACACCAGTTTTTTAAAGGATAGTTTTATTGAGATATAATTCAGGAACCATAATATTCATCCTTTAAAAGATATAATTCAGTAGTTTTTATTATATCTACAGAGTTGCACAGCAATATAATTCCAGAATATTTTCATCACCCCTAAAAAGAAACCTCATACTCAACAGTCACTCTTTGTTCCCCTATCCCTCCACTCAGTCCTAGGCAACCACTAATCCACTTTCTGTCTCTATAGATTTGCCTTTTCCAGACATTTCTCATAAGCAGAATCATATGTGCTCTTTTATGTCTGACTTCTTTAACTTAATGTGCTCAACGTTCATCCATGTTGTAGCATGTGTCAGTACTTCATTCCTTTATATGGTCAAATAGTATTTCATTGTATGGATATACAATTTGTCTGTTCATCAGTTGATGGACATTGGGCTGTTTCTACTTTTTAATTATTGTGAATAGTGCTGCTATGAACATTCAGATACAAGGTTTTGTGTGGACATTCTCCACCTTCCTGCCACCACTTGGTACTATCTGTATTCTTATTTTAGCCACCCTCATGAGTATGAAGGTGGCCTAGCTGTCATTTGCATGTACAGCCTCTCGTTCACCAGTCGCCTTACCTCCAGGTGCTCTCCTTGCCCCCATCCTTCCCCACTGTGGCTGAAAGTGAACTTACTTTCTTTTTTTTTTTTTTTGTGGGGGACAGAGTTTCACTCTTGTTACCCAGGCTGGAGTGCAATGGCGCGATCTCGGCTCACCGCAACCTCCGCCTCCTGGGTTCAGGCAATTCTCCTGCCTCAGCCTCCTGAGTAGCTGGGATTACAGGCACACGCCACCATGCCCGGCTAATTTTTTGTATTTTTAGTAGAGATGGGGTTTCACCGTGTTGAGCAGGATGGTCTCGATCTCTTGACCTCGTGATCCACCCACCTTGGCCTCCCAAAGTGCTGGGATTACAGGCTTGAGCCACCGCACCCGGCCTTTTTTTTTCTCTTTTGAGATGCAGGTCTCCCTCTGTCACCCAGGCTGGGGCTCAGTGGTGTGATAATAGCTCATGTCGGCCTCAACCTCCTGGGCTCAGGTGATCCTCCCATCTCAGCCTCCTGAGTAGATGGGCCTACAGGCATGTGCCACCATAGCCAACTAATTTTTTGTATTTTTTATAGAGATGGGGTTGTACTGTGTTGCCCAGGCTGGTCTGGAATTCCTAGACTCAAAGCAATTCACCCACCTTGTCCTCCCAGAGTGCTCGGATTATAAGCATGAGCCATAGCACTCAGCCTGAGAGGGAACTTTCACAAAGTCTGACAGCTGTCCTTCCACAGTTCCCACAGCAATTCTTAGCCTAGTGTATGAGGTATGGCTCAGTTTGGCTCTGCCCAGCTTTTTAGTCTCATTTTCTACCTCATTATACTCCACACCCCAGCATGCACTTTCAGCCTGTGATTTTGTATATGCCGTTGTCCTGCTGGAATGCCCTTCCCTCTATACCTCTGCCAAGACACCTTTCAAGGCTGAGTTCAAATGTCACTTTCTCTGTGAAGGCTCTGACTTCCCACACGGGGGACATTTGCCTAAAAGAAGTTTTCAGTTTTGTGGAAGAAGACAATGTAAACCACTGATCATATAATAAAATATGATTAATATGATACTCAATACAGAGCTGAATCAGCCATTCTGGGAGCTCAAGGGAGAGGGATTTCCTCTATGGATTACTGTGGAAGAAATATTTGCTGAATGTATGAATGATTGAACAAATGAATAAAAAGCTAGTTTTAAGACGAGGCACTATGGCTCACACCTATAATCTCAGAACTTTGGGAGGCCAAGGCAGGTGAATCACTTGAGGCGAGGAGTTTGAGACCAGCCTGGCCAACATGGTAAAACGCTATCTCTACTAAAAATACAAAAAATTGGCCAGGTATGGTGGCAGGTGCCTGTAATCTCAGCTACTCGAGAGGCCAAGGCAGGCAGATCGCTTGAGGCCAGGAGTTTGACCAGCCTGGCCAACATGGTAAAGCCCTGTCTCTACTAAAAATACAAAAATTGGCCAGGCATGGTGGCAGGTGCCTGTAATCTCAGCTACTGGAGAGGCTGAAGCATGAAAATTGCTTGAAATTGGGAGCCAGAGGTTGCAGTGAGCTGAATGAGCTAAGATCATGCCACTGCAATCCAGTCTGGGCAACAGAATGAGAGTCTGTCTCAAAAAAACAAAAACCAAACACACACACACACACACACCTGCTAGTTTTAAACAACAAACTGGTAGAAGGGAATGAAGGAGGCTTAGCTCTAGCCATGAGGTCCTGGCCAGTGACAGAGGGGGCATTGTGGCTGAACACAGAAGGCCGGGAAATTTCTAGGTAGTATGGCAGTGAGAGAAAAGAGGAAAAGACTACTTGGTCCTGTTCACTAGGCAATTATAGGGGTAGTGACTGTGAGGCTAAGACAGGCTCCTCAGCAATACCCTCCTATAATCAGGGTAGTCCCAGCAGCTTCTATAGGGAGTCATGAGCTGCTCAGGTTGGGTTCCCCTTCCCAGGGACTGTTGAGGACAGGCAGTCAAAAACCTTCAGAGACACAAATATATGATTCCACTTATATGAGGTCCCTAGAGTAGTCAAATCCATAGAGATAGCAAATAGAACGGTGGATGCCAGGGGCTATGAGGGGGACTTGGGAGTTGTTTAATGGGTACAGTTTCAGTGTGGGAAGATGAAAAAGATCCATCTAGAGATGGATGATAGTGAAGGTTGCACAACAACAACGTGAACGTACTTAATGCTACTGACCTATATACTTAAAATGATTAAAATACTAAATTTTATGTTATATATAGTTAATTACAATTAAAACAAGGCCAAGTGCAGTGACTCACACCTGTAATCCTAGTATTTTGGGAGGCCAATGCCAGAGGATTGCTTGAGCCCAGGAGGTCAAGACCAGCCTGAGCAACATAGAAAGATATCATCTCTACAAACGTATTTTATTTTTTATTTTATTTATTTATTTTTTTTTTTGAGACGGAGTTTCGCTCTTGTTACCCAGGCTGGAGTGCAATGGCGCTATCTCGGCTCACCACAACCTCCGTCTCCTGGGTTCAGGCAATTCTCCTGCCTCAGCCTCCCGAGTAGCTGGGATTACAGGCACGCACCACCATGCCCAGCTAATTTCTTTTTGTAGTTTTAGTAGAGACGGGGTTTCACCGTGTTGACCAGAATGGCCTCGATCTCTTGACCTCGTGATCCGCCCGCCTCGGCCTCCCAAAGTGCTGGGATTACAGGCTTGAGCCACCGCGCCCGGCCTATTTTGTTATTTTTAATGTACTTTTTGAGACAGAGTCTTGCTTTGTCACCCAGGCTGGAGTGTGGTGGCACGATCTTGGCTGTCTGCAACCTCGACCTTCGGGTTCAAGTGATTCTCCTGCCTCAGCCTCCCAAGTAGCTGGGATTACAGGCGCACGCCATCACACCTGGCTAATTTTTTGGTATTTGTAATAGAGACAGGGTTTCACCATGTTGGCCAGGCTGGTCTCGAATTCTTGACCTCAAGTGATCCACCCACTTCGGTCTCCCAAAGTGCTGAGATTACTGGCATGAGCCACTGTACCTGGCCTCGCTACAAATACAAAAGTATTTTAAAATTAGCTGGGTATGGTGGTGTATACCTGTAGTCCTGGCTAGTCAGGAGGCTGAGGTGGCAGGATCACTTAAGCCTAGCGGGTTAAGGTGGCAGTGAGCCATGATCATTCCACTGCACTCTAGCTTGGGTGACAGTGCAAGACCCTGTCTCAAAAACAAAAATAAACAGTTGCCAGAGTCAGAGTTGAGTATCACAGGCCAGGGAAACACCTAGGCTCTTGGGCATGAGGGGCAAATGGGGAAAGTGCTATACAATACCTCACTGGGAGCTGGGCATGGTGGTTCACACCTGTAGTCCTAGCACGTTGGGAGGCCAAAGCGGGTGAATCACCTGAGGTCAGGAGTTTGAGACCAATCTGGCCGACATGGTGAAAGCCCATCTCTATTAAAAATACAAAAAAAAGTTGGGCCTGGTGGCGTGCGCTTGTAATCCCAGCTAATCAGGAAGCTGAGGCAGGAGAATCACTTAAACCCAGGAGGCAGAGGTTGCAGTGAGCTGGGATCGAACCATTGCCCTCCAGCCTGGGTGACACAGCAAGACTCTGTCTCAAACAAACAAACAAACAAAAACTCACTGGCACCTCCCCCTAGTGTTTAGGCTATTGGTTTGAAGAAGGCTTTTTTATCACTCAAGGTCCAGCTCAAATGCTGCCTCTCCTGTGCAGCCTCCCTTGATTCAAATACAGGTTGAGACTGAGCACTCCTGTAATCCCACCACTTTGGAAGGCCAAAGGGGTGAATCACTTGACGTCAAATTCAGGACCAGCCTGGCCAATGTGGTAAAACCCACATCTACTAAAAATACAAAATTAGCCAGGCGTTGTGGTGCGTACCTGTAGTCCTACTTGGGAGGCTGAGGCAGGAGAATCACTTGAACTCAGGAGGCGGAGGTTGCAGTGAGCTGGGATCACACCACTGCACTCCAGCCTGGGCAACAGAGGGAGACTCCATCTCAAAAACAAACAAAAAAAACAAATACAGGTTGACTATCTGTAATCCAAATATCCGAAATACAAAATACTCCAAAACCTAAAACTTTTGAGCACTAACATGATGCTCAAAGCAGATGCTCATTGGGCATTTTGAATTTTGGACTTTTGTATTAGGCATGCTCAACTGCTAAAAGGTGATTTTGGCATTGCATGTAATTATTTGTGTTTCCTATAATCTGCCAAAATGGCTGGGATCATGTCATATTAATTTCCGTGGTTTCCATCCATTCAACAAACATTCCCAAATGCCAATTTTGTGCCAAGCTCTGTGCTAGGTACTGGGAAATCATTCCCCTTACACCTCCTGTTCTGAATGTTAAAACAGGAACATCAGCCCTTTTAGAAACATTAGGGGGAAAGCATTTCCCTAACTCATCCTCCTCACCCAAAGCAGGTTTCATCTAACAGGCAAGACACTAGCTTAAGATTTACCATGCCATCAGGGCAGGATTAAGGTATTAAAGGTTATGCCCCCATCAACTTAAACTCTTAAAATGCTGGCCAGCTGGCTCAGTGTCCATAATGCAAACACAGTTCCCACCTGTGGACCCCTGGTCTGGCAAGGAGAAAGAAGGTGGTTTAGAAAGCTCATTTTAGACAGGTAGGATTAAGCAAGTATAATAAAATGTTATTCGTATAATCTAGGTGGTAGGTGTGTGAGTGTTCACTATAAAATTCTCTCGGCTGGGTGCGGTGGCTCAGGCCAGGCGCAGTGGCTCACACCTGTAATCCCAGCACTTTGGGAGGCCGAGGTGGGCAGATCACAAGGTTAGGAGATCGAGACCATCCTGGCCATGGTGAAACCCCATCTCTACTAAAAATACAAAAATTAACTGGGTGTGGTGGCACGCGCCTGTGGTCCCAGCTCCTTGGGAGGCTGAGGTGGAAGAATCGCTTGAACCCAGGAGGCAGAGGTTGCAGTGAGCCAAGATTGCACCATTGCACTCCAGCCTGGTGACAGAGCAAGGCTCCGTCTCAAAACAAACAAAATTCTCTCATTGCCGTATGTTTGAAAAATTGCAGGAAAAAAAAAAGGCCATTCTGACCCAGAGTCCCAGCCAATATTCTAGTATGATGTTTACCAGCAATAAAGCTGATGTTTTGGTTCTCATCTGATTCCTGAATTGTAAATTAGCTCTAAACCCAGAAGGGGAAGTAGACACAAAGATTAACCAGACTCAGTCCCTGCCCTTGAGTATATCACAGCCTGGTGGGGAGAAGAATGATAAGAAAATGGAAACTTGAAGTAGAAAGAGCTAAGTGCCATAATAGGATAGATGTTTGATCCTCAAGAACACAGAGGGGACCAGGCGTGGTGGCTCACACCTGTAATCCCAGCACTTTGGGAGGCTGAGGCGAATGGATCACAAGGTCAGGAGTTTGAGACCAGCCTGGACAATGTGGTGAAACTGTCTCTACTAAAAATACAAAAATTAGCTGGGCGTGGTGGCACATGCCTGTAGTCCCAGCTATTCAGGAGACTGAGGCAGGAGAATCGCTTGAACCCGAGAGGCGGAGTTTGCAGTCAGCTGAGATTGTGCCATTGCACTCCAGCCTGGGTGACAGAGCAAGACTCCGTCTCAAAGGAAAAAAAAAAAAAAAAAAAGCAAAAGCCTTGTGCATGGATGTGCCACACAAGACAAGATTCAGCAACCACTGACTTAGCATAGGGCCCATTCCTGGGACATTTTCTTGGGACTCCCAGTACCCTTCACAGGCCATGACATTGGGTCAGGGACTCAGGATGTCATGGGTAAGGTAAACACTGATCTCCAAGTGTCCCCTAAGCCATAAAACACAACCCATTTGGAGGCGGACATGCTTTTGCTTACCCTGGATCCCCTCCTTCTTGTGGTGGCAGTTTCTCATGGGGAACCATCCCTCTCTCTAGCCCACCTGGGCTATGGAGAGCTGATCATATACCCTGGCTTCCAGGAGAGGGTACTGACCCAAACCGGGCTACTCAGGGCATCCTATGCCCCAGCCATGAGACATTTTACCCAAGCCAGCCTAATGAGACTCAATTCTGGGAACTATAGGGAAAGAGAATCTTTTTCCCAGAGGATATAAGCTAGAAGCTACTGCTGGTCATCCTACTGTCTCATAAGACTAAAGCTGACAGGAATGTTGAGCCAAGAGATGGAGTCTGATAACCTTGTGTGAGCTTCTGGGATCCTGCTGTGCCTAAAGCCAGTATTGACCCCAGGACTTCTCAGTTACCAGTTTGAGTTTTGTTTCTGTCACTGTAGCTTTAAAAGTCTTACCCAGGCAGGGCATGGTGGTTTATGCCTGGAATTCTAGCACTTTTGGAGGCTGAGGTACGAGGATCACTTGAGGCCAGAAGTTTGAGACCAGCCTGGCAGTATAGCAAGACCCCGTCTGTATTTAAAAAATTTAAAAAATAATAATATTTTTTTCAAGTCTCACTCAATCCACCCTCCAATCCCTGGTAGGAATATCAGGCCCTTGACAAGCAGCTGCCCCTTCCTGCCATTGTCCTGGCAGAAGCAAGCCCCACTGCCTGCGCCCACTCAGCAAGGGCCTTACCTGCACCAGGAGGTTCTGCAGCCCAATGACCAGGGACCGCACTTGTGATGTTCGCAGTGGAGCTAAGACAGTGTCCTCAGTGGCTGGCAGTGGCGGGACCCCTGAGGGTACCAGGGCCACCAGGGCAGAGGAAAAGCTTTGTCGCAGGGCTGTCCGCAGGAAGCATAAGATAGCAGCTGGAAGCAGAAGACTCCTTACACCCAGTTCCTGTCTCCTTCCCACCTCCCGCCCAGCTCTGTCACAGGATGGAAGACAATGAAGATGAGACAATTATGGAGTGACCACAGGCTGGTCTGTATGCTGGTCCTATTTGAAAACCTGGGCGAAAAGCTTTTCTTCTCCTGCTGGAGACTTGTGGACCCATACCTGAGAGCAGTACAGCATTTTTCTTTGGAAAGCTGAGAGCCTTCAATACTTGGTCCATTTCCACAGAGAGTGTCTGGTGAACCTGGCAGGGCAGAGGGCAAAAGGCTAACCCCAAGTCTGAACAGAAAATAACCTGCCTGAATATCTCTTCTACCACCTCCCCAGACATATCCACTGCATCAAAAGGGGACAGAGGAGGCCACAGAGTCTTCCAAGCTGCACCGGTCCTAGCTTCAGGAGCATGAGGAAGAGAATCAAGTCTGTACCTGGAGAACTGTTTTTCTCCCAAATCTCCCTCATCCTCATTGGCCTCCTCCACCAGACAGCCTTCCCTGGCCTCATCTGTGGTTCAGCCTCTGGCTCTGCCCACTATACCCCTAACTCAGAAGATCTGGAGTCAGACAGGTCAAATCAAAATCCTGGCTCTCAGGTCAGGTACAGCAGCTTACACCTGTAATCCCAGGACTTTGGGTGGCTGAGGTGGGAGGATTGCTTGAGCCCAGGAGTTCAAGACCAGGCTGGACAACATAATGAAGCCCCATCTCTACAAGAAAATACAAAAAACATTAGCTGGGCATGGTAGCATGCACCTGTAGTCCCCGCTACTCAGGAGGCTGAGGTGAAAGAATCACTTGAGCCGGGAGGCCAAGGCTGCAGTGAGCTGAGATAGCGCCACTGCACTCCAGCCTGGGCAACAGACTCCATCTCTTTAAAAAAACGAGCCGGGTGCGGTGGCTCACGCCTGTAATCCCAGCACTTTGGGAGGCTGAGGCGGGTGGATCACGAGGTCAAGAGATCAAGACCATCCTGGTCAACACGGTGAAACCCCGTCTCTACTAAAACTACAAAAAATTAGCTGGGCATGGTGGCACGTGCCTGTAATCCCAGCTACTCAGGAGGCTGAGGCAGGAGAATTGCCTGAATCCAGGAGGTAGAGGTTGCGGTGAGCCGAGATGGCGCCATTGCACTCCAGTCTGGGTAACAAGAGCGAAACTCCGTCTCAAAAATAAATAAATAAATAAATAAATAAATAAACGATAAAAAAATAAAAATCCTGGCTTTGTCACCTGTCAGCTGTATGCCCTTGGGCAAGTCACTGCACCTCTCTCAGCATGGCTTACTTTCTTCATCTATGAAATTAAGACAACACCCACTCGCTTTCACTCCCTCCAGAGCTATTGTGAGGGACAGCTGAGGATCAGCATCAGTAAACATGACTTTAATGTCAAGCAATGCCCAAATTGAGGGGCCAGTTGGGGTGTCAGTTTCAAAGCTATTGAACCTGCTCTCCTCAGCCAGAACATAGGCTGCCTGAGAGCAGGAACTACTCTTCTGCTTGGTTCTATCAGTCTGGCACAAAGTAGTTCCTTAGAAACTCCTATTGAAAGCAGTAAGTTCTAGGCAGAAGAACCAACTTGTAAAAAAGCATGGAGATATCATACTAAGGTAAGATGTTAATAACATGAAACTATGTGTGTGTGTCGGGAACTCTCTGTACGACCTGCACCATTTTTCTATAAAACTGTCCTAAAAGTGAAGTCTATTAATAATAAACAAAACAGACAAAAAAAGGTATGGCAAAGTGAAGGAGCACAGCTGACTGGGAGAAGTGCAAATGCCTAGCCAGAGGACAGGGAAGGTGGGTGGCAATGGCAGAAAGTAAGGCTGCAGAGGGCCAGGCCTAGAGGAGGACAAAAAGGCTGTTGAAGGAGCTTGGGCAGAAGGGATGTGAGGACAGAATGTGGCTGCAATGATAGGACATGCAGAGGGAAGAGGCGGGTGGCCAGGAGATTATAACTGGGTCACATTAGTAGGGAGGATGAATGATCAGGCCTGAGTTAGGGCGCTGGAAGTAGCTAGGAATAGGTAATTGCCTAGGTGTGAGCGGAGTGCCAGGCCAGAGACAAGGACAAAATGCCAGTTTTCTCCTGGGCAGGTGATACAGAGAGCTGGATGGGCTGAGCAGCCTCACATGGAAAATTAGGAAAGGTTTCTGTCCTAAACCAACCCAACCACAGGCAGTAATCTGCAGGATCTGCCAGAGCATAGATTTGCCACAGCTTGTTGCCCTTCTGGGGGTCAAAGTTTAAAACTAATGTCACTTCTCTGTGCCTATCACTAGATTGGCACAGTACTAGGCACAGTGTGAGGATACCACAGAGGCTAGCAGATGTTTTCCATGAGAAGCAGCCCACAGAGGAGCTCACACAGAGCACTGTGATGACAAGGCCCTACAAGAGGGAGGGGCTGAAGGGAAAGGAGGTGCTCTGTGGATATGTCCACTGCTCTTCTCTTCCCTGCATCACCTTCTGGAACAGTAATGACAGCTAACCATGTGCAGCATTACAAAGCTTGCCATGCTGCACTTCAAGGTCACAGGTTGGCTTCTGCCTCCCTGTCTGGTCTGACCTGCTCCATTCATTTCCCACATTCTCACCACACAAAGCACCTCACCACTCCCCAAATATATAGACCATGTCCTGAATTTGTGCAGCTTCATCCCTTTGCTCATATTGTTCTCTCTACCTGGAATGCTTTTCCCTACTATCTTTGCTGAGTACAATCTTATCTTTCAAGACTACAAGCTTCCTAAGGGTAGGACACATGCTATATTCATTTTTTATTCCTCTGTGCCAAGAATAGAGCCTGGAGTGTGAGTAAACCTTGTGTGTTAAGTGGATTAATATAAACCAACCTGATAACAACCCTGGGATGTTTTCCCCATTTTGTACATAAGGAAACTGAGCTCAGAAAAGGTAAATACCTTGCCAAGGTCACACAGCTAATAAGCCCCAGAACTGGGACCAGAACTCAAGATCTTCAACACTCCTTTGAGTGCCACCCCATGCCTCAAAGCCACAGGAGTTAGAAACTAACCTGCAAACTGCCCTTGTGCTGCTGGGCAGATAAAGAGGCAGTGAGCAGCCAGGCAGAGCAGAGGAGTGTTGTCCTGGGAGAGTCTGCTTCTGTCAAGGTGAGTGCCAGCATCTTCTCCAGAAGCTGCATCAGGCCTGTGCCGCTCAGAAGCACTGCAGCAGCTGCAGGAGGTGGGCAGGGCAGGGCCCACAGGAGTTACAGAGGAGCTCCAGCTAAGCACCACGACGGTGCTTAGCACCTGATAGGGGCTTCACAAACAAAGGATCATCCTGAGGTTCTAAGGGTCCCAGCTTCATAACAGAAGCTCAGGTTATTAGAACCAGAAAGGACCTTTTGACCACCAGCCATACATACAACCCTATTTTTTTGAGATGGAAAAGTTGAGGTAGAGAGGGTCACAGACACTGCCCAGAACTCTTCACTGTCCCAGCCCGGGCCCCTGCACCTCTTTTTTGACTGCTGGGTGTGGTCTGATGAAGGCTCCAGTACAGGAAGTTGAAGGAGGGCTGCAGGATATCCACATCAGTGGGGCTGCACTTCCCACACAGCTTGCTCACTGCAAGAGATGAGTCCCCAGGTGGCCTACTGCACAGCACTCACACTTGTCACAGGTGGTGACCTGCAACTGGCTATTTCAGATGTCAGTCTTGGGGAGCAAGAACAAACTAAGTGTCCCTGACATTACAACCAATGGAAAGAAACAGTGACAAACCTTAAGGCACATTCATACCCTCCATCTAGACAAACATCAGGCAAGCAGCCTACAGCTGCACATTAGCCAGAAAGACTATAGCAGTTGAGATGTTCATCTTCACTACCTTCCCAAGGGAACTTCAACAGTCGAATAAAGTGCAGTTCCCTGCACTTGCCACATCGTCTCTCTCACATCACTTCATTTGGCTAAGCCTCTAGTCCTAGTCAGCAATCAAGATTCAGCTCAGGACTGCACAGTGACTTATACCTGTAATCCCAACACTTTGGGAGGCTGAGGCAGGCAGATTGCTTGAGACCAGGAGTTTGAGACCAACCTGGGCAACGTGGTGAGACCCCATCTCTCCACAAAAAATACGAAAAATTAGCTGGGCATGGTGGCACACACTGGTAGTTCCAGCTACCTGGGAGGCTGAGGTGGAAGGATCACTCGAGCCCAAGGGGTTGAGGCCTCAGTGAGCAGTGATCATGCTACTACACTTCAGCCTAGGTGACAGTGAAATCCTGTCTAAAAAAAAAAAAAAAAAAAGATTTAGTGAAAAGTTAGTCTCCCCTTTGAAGCCTTCCTTAACCTCTCAAGGCAAGATTAGATGCTGCTTCTGCATTCCCCCAGGCTTCATGAGTACTACATTACACTGTAAATAGCTATAGAACATATCCCTTTACTACTGGGAACTCCCACTTCCCATCTCCCTACCCCCATCCTAATAGGAAATCTACCTACATCTCCATTCACTTTTTGGCAGCCATATCACACCCTGACTTCTAATTGGCCTGCGGTCACCCAAACCAGCAGGTCTCCACCCCGAACCACAATCCTCTACTCTCTGTGCTATCATATAGAAGTGCTCAAGGATTATATGTAAATGCCCTATTACATTTCATGGGTGGGTTTCAGCCTGTTACTCCCTGTCAGAGGCTCTTTTGAAGGCTGACTTTGTCACACACAGATCTCCCTCCTAGCTTAGTGTCATCCTTAATCTCACAGACAGGCTAGTGATGACTGGCACCAGGCTGAGGCCATCTGCAACCTATCCCCAGTGGCCTTTTTTTGAATCTGACACTGATCTTCTCATGAGGAGGACTGGGCTTCAGGCAGGGAAGGTACCCCATTTTCACCTGTGGCTAGAGGACCTGGGGGTCTACAGACACTGAAGACACATCATTTTTCCTATTAATTTCAACCTTTCCTCAGCAAATCTTCCTGTAGGTACTGCCTATGAAGTGATGATAGCATCACAAGTTGAGAAACCAAGGAGGTCTGAGGTGTGGGTCAGAAAGAAGCCTGGAGAACTGTGAACTGGATCATCAGATCTGAGTCAATTGTAGGATGAGGTGGAGAGCTGACCTTGTACCAGGAAAAAAAAAAATCTGCATGGATAGCAACTGTTGAAGGCCTACTGTGTATCAAGCACTATGTGACATTCTTTATCTAACTAGATAAGTATTCCTTATCTCAATCTTAAGACAGGGAAGTACTGCTACTTTACCTATGAGGAACCTAAGGCTCACAGAGACTAGATGATTGCTAGTGACTAAACTGAGATTCAAACCCAGGACTTCCTGACTCTAGAGCTTATGCCTGTTACACATTGATTTGTTTGTTTTAGAGATGAGGTCTCACTCCATTGTCCAGGCTAGAAGCAGTGGTGAGATCATAGCTCACTGCGCCCTCGACGTCTTGAGTTCAAGCAATCCTCCCACCTAGGCCCCTCCAAGTAGCTGGGACTATAAGTCTGTGCATCACCATACACAGCTAATGTTTTTGTATTTTTTTGTAAAGACAAGGTTTCACCATGTTGCCTAGGCTGGTCTTGAATTCCTGAGCTCAAACGATGCATTGCCTCAGACTCCCAAAGTGCTAGGATTACAGGCATGAGCCACCATGCCTGGCCGTTTGTAGAGGCAGGGTCTTGCTATGTTGCCCAGGCTGATCTTGAACTCCTGGCGTCAAACAATCCTCCTGCCTCAAACTCCGAAAGTGCGGGGATTACAGAAATGAGCCACCATGCCTGGCCTCATATGCTGATTTTTTGCAGGGGTGGGGTGTCTCCTAAACATTCCCAGAGAATAAGCAGAGAAGGTCCTGACAGGTCCTTTAGCAAGAAACCCCTAGGAATAGAATGACATACTAGCTTCTTCCATAGGGATGAAAGGGTAGAAGAAAGAACACCAGCCTACTGCGTGAGCACCCATTGCACACCCAGCCCTGGGCCCATGGGTGCTGTCTCAAGCAGGCAGGGCACCTTGGTGAAGGAGCTTCATGGCCATGCTGTCCAGTTCTTCCTCTGACACATTCCTGAGCTGCATCAAGGAGAGGAGGCTCAGCAGCAATGGTAGGTTCCCCAAGGCTGTGAAGAACAAGGAGGGGTGGGCAGGAAGTCTGATGCTCAGATCACCTAAAGGTCGGACACCCTGCCCTGCTTTAATGGCCCATAATAACAGGTTCAAAGTTTTCTGTTTCCTAAGAAGTCAGATGTTTTGTTGGGATTTACCCCTATATCTTTCTTCATTCAGGACAGGCGTAACTACTAGGTGCTAGACATAGGTTGGTACCAAGAATTCATTATTTCATTTAATCCCATGAAAAAAATGTGAAGTATGGATTGTTATTCCCATTTTGCACTTACAAAATTGAGGTTCAGAGAGGCTGAGTGACTTCTCCAAGATCCCACAGCCAGAAAGTGGCAGGGCGCTATGGTCTGAATGTTTGTGTTCCTCCAAAATTCATGTTGAAATCTTAACCCCCATTGTGATAATATTAGGAAGTAAGATTTCCGGTAGATGACTATGGAGGGTAGAATCCTCATAAATGAGATGAGTGGCCTTTTGAAAGAAACTGTGAGGCACTCCCTCCCTCACCCCTTCTTCTTACATAGTAAGAAGACAAGCCATCATGCTGGCACATGCCTGTAACTCCAGCTACTCAGGAGTCTGAGGTTGGGGGATTGCTTGAGTCTAGGAGGTCAAGGCTGTGGGGGCCAGGGGAGGAGAAGGAGGAAGAAAAGAGGAGGAGAAGGAAGAAAGGAGGAGGAGGGAAGGGATAAGGAAAAGCGGAAAGAGGATGAGAAGGAGGAGGAGGAGGAGGAAAGAAAGAAAAGAAAAGAAAAAGAAAGAAAGAGAAAGAAAGAAAGAAAGAAAGAAAGAAGGAAAAATAAGACGGCCATTTATGAACCACAAAGTGGGCTTTCACCAGACACTGAATCTTCCAGCAACTTGATTTTGGATTTCCTAGGCCCAAGAACTGTGAGAAATAAATTTCTGTTGTTTGTAAGTTACCCAGTCTATGGTCCAAACAGATTAAGACCCAAATCTGAATCCAATGCCCATGGATTTCCTACTTTATTTCCACTAAATCTTATGGTTCTTAACCAGTATTATCAGTTAAGCATGGCTTGTCCTTCCCGGAAAAGGAATAACTCATCTACTCTTGACACCTACTTCCAAACCCTCAGTCCTCTGTCAGGTAGCCACAAATTGCCTCTCGCTTTGCTTAGAAATTTAATTTTAAAATTCAGCTTCTCTAAAAATAGAAAAAAATAGGGCTGGGCACAGTGGCTCACCCCTGTAACCCAAGCACTTTGGGAGCCTGAAGCAGGCAGACCTCTTGAGCTCAGGAGTTCAAGTCCACCCTGGGCAACATGGTAAAACCCTGTCTCTCCTGAAAATACAGAAATATTAGCCAGGTGTGGTGACACATGCCTGCAAGTCCCAGCTACTCAAGAGGCTGAGGCACAAGAATTGCTTGAACCTGGGAGGCAGAGATTGCAGTGAGCTGAGATCTTGCCACTGCACTCCAGCCTGGGTGACAGATAAAATAATAATAAAATAAAATAAAATACATAAAATATTAAATAAATTAATAAATCAATCAATCCCAATTTCAGTGTCTTCATACTGTACCAAACATCAAGCTTCCTTGACTCCAGTGAGTACCATTCCAGATTTGGAAACTATTCTCCTGGATCTCACTGGGAGCTTCCAACACATCACAGATCCACCTCCCTCCCCAGACCCTCGAGACTGCTGCTACCTCCAGCTTCCTCCAGACTTCCCACTTTCTTCTTCCCACAGCGGGGCTGCCATTCTTATGACAAACAACTCTGAGCACATGCTGCACAGGGTGGGGACATGCATGCACACATCAAACATACCTATTCATGTTAAACATTTGCACATCAAACCAAGCTTGTGGTACACCCACTCTGCAGTGAGAGAAAGGAGGTGAGGTTTGGCTTGATGCCACAATGGCCTGACTTTTCTTTTTCAGCTAAGACCCTGGTTCTTTCTCCTGGAACAGACCTAACAAAGATAGAGATGCCCATTCTTGACTGGCTTTCAGGTCAAAGTGTGCCCACAGCACCTGCAGACTGACCTCCTGATGGGGAGGCCCCATGCTCCACTAGCAGACGCTGTAGGATCAGCAGGAAGTGGCCTCGGATAAGACCGCCCACTTGAATATCCTCATTCTTCCTCAGGAAGGTCCTCAGGCTAATCAGTACCTTGCGTGCTATGTCCACTGGGCTGGAATAGATTAGGTCCTGAGCAGGAAAGAAGAAAGCCAGAGATCAGAGGGTATGGCAGTTGGGGAAAGTGACAATGAGGAATATAGGAGCAGGAAAAGGGCCCAGAATTATAGTGTCACAAAAACTGGGTAATCGCTCTCTTACTAAGCACCTGTTAGGTATCAAAGGCTCTCTAGGTACACTGACACCTCACAACCACCTCTTAGAATAGAGCCACCCTTATTAAATTCATCCCAAACAGGAGAAAACAGAGGCTCAGTGAGATTACATGACTTGCTAAAGGTCATATAAGCCAGTGGCACAGACAGAATTTGAATGCACGTCTCCCAACTCCAAGTCCAAAGCTCTATTTTCCAGGATGCCTCCCTCTTGCAAATGGAAGAACTAGAGTCAAAAGGTTGTTTTCAGGACGGGGAACCTGAGGTATGCCTTAAAGGAGAAGAGGAGAGAGTGATTATGTCATTGGGCAGGAAGAGTATAAATTAGGAGAGATTCAGTGCACAGAAAGGGAAGTGAGGACCAGGTCAGGCCCCTTCTCTACCAAGGCATCGGGCTATCTCTGCCCCAAGCTATAAAGGCCATAGGCTCAGAGGATGTGAAAGGACATAGGTTTTTTTTCCTTGATCTTCTTTTTAAATTTTTTTTTTCTTTTTTCACATATCCCCACTGGGGAAGGACATTTCTTTTTATTTTGCATTCAGAGTTATTTTATTTTATTTTATTTATTTCTATATTTTTTGAGACGGAGTTTCGCTCTTGTTCCGCAGGCTGGAGTGCAATGGCGCGATCTCGGCTCACCGCAACCTCCGCCTCCTGAGTTCAGGCAATTCTCCTGCCTCAGCCTCCCGAGTAGCTGGGATTACAGGCACGTGCCACCATGCCCAGCTAATTTTTTGTATTTTTAGTAGAGACGGGGTTTCACCATGTTGACCAGGATGGTCTCGATCTCCTGACCTCGTGATCCACCCGCCTCGGCCTCCCAAAGTGCTGGGATTACAGGCGTGAGCCACCGCACCCGGCCCAGAGTTATTTTAATGAGTATCTGTTAAAGACAAAGGCAGTCAGAAGCTGCACCAGAGTCTACCCTACTGATAGCTCCTGGCACCTACCAGCTCAAAGAAGGCAATTCCTTTGGACAGGCTAATGTGCTGGGCCAGTTTGGACTGAGTGCTATGAATCCAAGGTCAACAGACTTCCTCTCCAGGGAGGAGAGCTCCTGACAGAGAGATATGGCTACAATGCACCTGGCCAGACAAACCCAGGTGTGCTGATCACTGGGCAGAAGGAGAGGGATGGGGTCACAGGGATGTCTCAGTTTGGCTCTTAGAAACCTCCACAGTTGCTGGAAAAATGACTATAATATCAGTAACAACCACTCAGTTAGGGCCTAATAATGTCAGGTACTATGTTGTTTATACAATAGCTGTATATTTGTTTACACATTATTTATATCTCTATAATAACTCTTCCAGGTAGGTGTCAAATGAGAAAACTGGGGCGGGTTAATCAGTTTACGTATCAAGAAAGTAATAAAGTTGTAAATTCTATTGCACTGAGTTAGTGAAGGGAAGGGATGAGGTCTACTTCATCTTCGTCACCTTGTAAGGACTTAGAAAACATCTCTGGAAAGGGTCACAGAATGAGAGGGCTACAGAGGATCTAGATAATTTTTTCAAATACCTTTACAGAGTATGAGCTGAAGCCCAGTGGGAAGGGAGGGGCATGATTTGCCCAGGGTCACAGAGCCCAAGCTCAAACCAGTTTCCTGGTCTTGCGCCTTCATCAACACATCACTGCCCCACTGCCACTAGTCCCTCAGAAATCTGAGTTAATGAATGTTAAGGGAATAAAAGGAAAGGGGCTACTCAGCTTTGGGTAGCTATGGTGAATGCTGGAGGAAGAGGAATATGTGGACCCCACCATTATGGGTCAGTAGGAAGGCTCTGGGCATGACCTAATCTGTAGTCTCTGCTCTCCAGAGCTGTCCAGAACTCTCTGGGATTAGACAGACCAGAGTGACTTGGCCAAGGAGGAAATAGAACTTCTGTGATGTCATTGTTCCTTCACAACTAAACAACCTATATGAAAGACCACCCATTGATAAGAGTGGCAATTTATTGCTTTGTTTTCAGCTGTTAATTACCCCAATCAAAACCAGAAATTGGTACCAACACATTTAAAAAAAATTTTTTTTTTTTTTTTTTTTTGAGATGGAGTCTTGCTCTGTTGCCAAGGCTGGAGTGCAGTGGTGCAATGTCAGCTCATTGCAACCTCCGCCTCCCGGGTTCAAGTGTTTCGATGCCTCAGCCTCCCGAGTAGCTGGGACTATAGGCACTCGCCACCACGCTTGGCTAATTTTTTGTATTTTTAGTAGAGATGGGGTTTCACCATGTTATCCAGGATGGTCTCGATCTCCTGACCTCAATATCGACCTGCCTCGACCTCCCAAAGTGCTGGGATTACAGGCATGAGCCACCGTGCCCGGCCCAACACATATTTTTAGACTCTGTTTCCCTCCTGTGGCTAGAAGCTGGGGAGAAATGGTAAGAATTATATAACTAAACAGACAACAAAGTTGTTCCTCGCTGTTCTTTGTTACCATTGATGTCTCCAGGATCTAATTTAGTGAAAAACTTACTAACGCTGGGCTCTTAGTCCATGACCCTTATTAACTATATGACCTTGGGCAATTCAACTAGCTTCTCTGAGATGAACTTTTTCTGATTCAGAGGCAGAGTTAATGATTAGTGAATGACAGCCCACTATGTGAAGCAAACCAAGAGTGTTCCTATATACTATCTCATCTACTCTCACGTTATGTCCATTTTCTGTGGGAGGAAACTGAAGTTCAGAGTAGCCTCTATCTTCCTAGTCCTCTATGCAGCAGCCCATCTTAAAGTCCACTCCTTTCTGTTAAGCTCTAGCACAAGACTCCTCTCTGCCCTAACCCCACCACCTCCAGAAAGGAGAGGTGATGAGAATGGTGCATATTCAAGGACAAGGATTGAGTCACCAGGATAAAGAATGGGACATCTACTGTAGCTTCCCAGTGACATAGACTTTAAGGATTTGGTCTCCTGAGATTCACTTGTTTGGTTTGCTTCTTTTAATACTTAGATTTATAGCCTAGGAGTATCAGGCCATCCCATATAGCCTAGGTGTGTCGTAGGCTAGACCATCTAGATGTGTGTAAGCGTACTCCAGGATGTTGACACAACCACAAAAATCAATTAACACTGTGTTTCTCAAAACATATTCCCATCATTAAGCAATGCATGACTATATTGTCACTACTATCCCTAAGTATATCAGAGGACCTAAATTTGTTGTTTTTTGTTTGTTTTTTTCAGATGGAGTCTCACTCTGTTCCCCAGGTTGGAGTATAGTGGCGTGATCTCAGCTCACTGCAACCTCCACCTCCTGGGTTCAAACGATTCTCCTGCCCTAGCCTCCCTAGTACCTGGGATTACAGGCATGCACCACTACACCCGGCTAATTTTTGTATTTTGAGTAGAGACGGGGTTTCATCATGTTTGCCAGGCTGGTCTCGAGCTCCTGACCTCAGGTGATCCACTTGCTTCAGCCTCCCTAAGTGCTGGGATTACAGACGTGAGCCATCACACCCCGCTGAATTCATTATTATTTTTGTTATGAAATAGAGACTTAGATCTATCCATACCTATAATTCAACGGGTCATAAATATTTATAAGTGTTAGGGACAAGCTGCCTCAGAAAATCATCCAAGTTGACCCCTTCCTCCTACTCTTGATTGCTCTGCAGCTGCATTTCTGAACTCCTATCTAAGTGCCACATCAAGGCTGCCAGATGTGCTACAATTAAGCAAAGCCTGATTACAGCCATCCGGGCAGCTTGGGGGAGGACAGGGAAAACCAGTGTTTGCTATCCATACTTGTAAATTCCTGTTTGACACATACCTGTAAAATCCTGGGTTCATTTTTAAAAACTGCTGCCAAAAAAATCACAGGATGATGTTTTGTAAGTCTGTCACAAGTTAACAAACTATCTATCTGCCTGTTACAGCTGATAGATTATCTCAGTCCTGAAATTCCCTTATGCCCCTCTCACCCCATGTAAACCCCTCATTTTGTAAGCTCAGGGCTGCCTCCTCTGACTGTTACGGGGCAGCCCAGCAGGTTAATAAAACATGCTTGCCTGACTTGGGGTCTTTTCTCCTTTCTCTCAGCTAACCTTACAATAAGTACCTACTATGTGTGAGAAACTGACCCCAAATATTTCATCTGGTGAAGAAAATCTAGTATCTTAGCTCTGTCCCCTGCTACTCTAATTTGTTGTTCAATGTGCTTTGTTGAGTGGAAGGGAAAAAGTGGAGTTAAACCCAATGTGTTGGAAATTGCAGACACGAGGCAGTTTACCTTATCTAATCTAATTAACCCATTTAATTACTGATGGGAATTTCAGTAATGTCTTACTTCATTAAAAAGTATTGACAGCCTGGACAATGAAGTGAATCTCCATTTCTACTAAAATATAAAAATAAAAAATTAGCTGGGCGTGGTGGCGTGCACCTGTAGTTCCAGCTACTCAGGAGGCCGAGGCAGAAGAATTGCATGAAGGGGAGAGACGCAGGTTGCAGTGAGCAGAGATCACGCCACTGCACTACAGCCTGGGTGACAGAATGAAACTCTGTCTCCAGGGGGAAAAAAAAAAAAAAAAGCATTAGGACATCTGACAATTCTAGGTATGCCTGAGCAAGTATGTTACACATGTAATATAATCATGTGAGTCATGGCAAAAAAAGAGGAGACCCTCTGCCATCAGATAGTTCCATCTACATGTCCCAGGAGCTTCCTTTGACATTAAACCTGTGTTAGCAGAGTCTGCCTGAGAGATGACAGGGAGGTGAGAAGGGATGGTGACTAAGATCTGCATTTTATAGCGTCATCCCCGAGGAAGAGAGGCACACATCTCTCAGTGCCATAGACTTCCATTAGACTTAGAGAAGAGTGTGGATTTAAAGAAGTCAGGCACCTGCAAGTAGAAGAGACCCCCCCACTCACATGGAGACAGTAATAAATCCAGAGGTGGGCTAAAGCAGCTGTGGGTGCCCTGACCTCAGTAAACCAGCACCCAGAGAGAAAAGGCCCACCATTTTTTTTTTTTTTTTTTTTTTTTGAGACAAGAGTCTCGTTTGGTTACCAGGGGCAAGGCTCGAGGGCAGTGGTGCGACCTCCGCTCACTGCAAACTCTGCCTCCTGGGTTCAAGCAATTCTCCTGCCTCAGCCTCCCGAGTAGCTGCGACTACAGGTGCGTGCCACTATGCCCGGCTAATTTTTGCATTTTAGTAGAGACAGGGTTTCACCACGTTGGCCAGGATGGTTTCAATCTCTTGACCTGGTGATCCGCCCACTTCGGCCTCCCAAAGTACTGGGATTAGAGGCATGACCACAGCGTCTGAAGGTCCACCATTTCTGAATGTAGAAATGAAGGAGTGGTCACCTACCAGCAAGATGAGCAGGATGCTGGGGATGCTTCTGAGCAACTGGAACAGGACTGCTAAGCTGGTAGGAAGGGTGGGCTGCCCAGCAGAGGTGACATCATCGAATTCCTCATAGCTGCTCTCTTCCCAGGAGAACCAAAGTTCTAAGACACGGTGCCCAAACCTACTCATGAGCTCTGGATACAACAGAAAGAACCTGAGCAGGAGTGGATGGTGGGTATAGACTAGCTGCAGGTCTGGGATGCCCTCTAGGAATTTTCTGATTGCACTGACCATAGCCTGGAGGCAAAAGAACGAAAGGGGTTAATGCACCTTGCAGAGGACCCAAGAGACCCCAGCATAGGCAAGACATGACTAGGAAAAATGTACTGGCATCTCAGTATTCCAGGACACCTTGGCTGGCTCATCCCAAGGCACTCTAGTGAGAAAATACCATTGAACTTACCTTATAATAGAAGTTCTCAACTAGGGGTGATTTTGCTCCCATGGGACATTTAGTAAAGTCTAGAGTTATTTTTTACTATCTTGATTGGGCGGAATGCTACTGGCATCTAGTGGGGAGAGAGCAGGGATGCTGCTAAATATCCTACAATGCCAGGAAAGCCTATCACACACACAAAAAATAATCTGGTGCAAAATGTTAATAATGCCGAGGTCTAGAAACCCAGCTTTATGATGGTACCACAGTGGGTTGTAATTGTCAGTGTGCATGTCTACCTCCCACCTAGACTGAAAGCTGTTTGAGGGTAAGGACTGTGGCAGATTAATCTGTGCAATTACCATAGAGCCTGACACAGAAAAGGTGAAGGAGAGATAGGCTGAATAATTTTTTACTTCTCACAAACCTACCTCTTCCCATTGCACATAAAACAATGTTCAAATTCATTGGTATGAGGCTGGGAGCAGTGATCCATGCCTGTAATCCCAGCACTTTGGGAGGTCAAGGCTGGCAGATCACCTCAGGTAGTGAGTTTGATACCAGCCTGACCAACAGGGAGAAACTCTATCTCTACCAAAAATACAAAACTAGCTGGGCATAATGGTGCATGCCTATAATCTCAGCTACTTGGGAGACCGAGGAAGGAGAACTGCTTGAACCCAGGAGGTAAGGTTGCGGTGAGCCGAGGTAACGCCATCGCACTCTAGCCTGGGCAACAAGAGCGAAACTCCATCTCGGAAAGAAAAAAAAAAAAAAAACCTGGGCATGGTGGCTCACGCCTATAATCTCAACACTTTGGGAGGCCATGGCGGGTGGATAACCTGAGGTCAGGAGTTTAAGACCAGCCTGGCCAACATGGTGAAACCCCATCTCTACTAAAAATACAAAACCTAGCAGGGTATCATGGCATGCTTGTAATCCCAGCTACTCTGGAGGCTGAGGCAGGAAAATTGCTTGAACCTGGGAGACAGAGGTTGCAGTGAGCTAAGATCGTGCCATTGCACTCCAGTCTGGGCAACAGAGCAAGACTCCACTTCAAAAAAAAAAAAATCTTTAGTATGCTATTATATGAGTTTTACAGTTTGGCTCATTTAGGTCTTTCATTCATTGTGAATTCATTTTTGTGTATGGTATGTATGAGTTAAGAGTCCAACTTCATTATTTTGCATGTGTATATCCAGTCATTCCTGGAAATCTGCTGAAAAGACCAATCTTCCCCCGTTGAATTATCTTGGCATCCTCATCAAAAATTAATTGACTATAAATATATGGAATTATTCTGGACTCTCAATTCTATTCCATTGATCTATATGTCTACTCTTATGTCAGTACCACACTATCCTGATTACTAAAGTTTTTTGGTAAGTTTCAAAATAAAAAAGGTATGAGTCTTCCAACTTTGTTCTTTTTCAAGATTTCTTGACTATTTTGCATTTCCATATGAATTTTAGGTTCAGTTTGTTCATATTTGCAAAAAAGTAGAGCTAGGATTTTGATACAGATTGCATTGAATCTATCGATAAATTTGGAGAGGACTGCCATCTTAACACTATTAAGTCTTCCAATTTATGAATACAGTCTGTTAATTTAGATTTTTTTTTTTTTCTTTTTCTTTTTCTTTTTTTTTTTTTTTTTGATACGGAGTTTCGCTCTTGTTACCCAGGCTGGAGTGCAATGGCGCGATCTCGGCTCACTGCAACCTCCGCCTCCTGGGTTCAGGCAATTCTCCTGCCTCAGCCTCCCGAGTAGCTGGGACTACAGGCGTGCGCCACCATGCCCAGCTAATTTTTGTATTTTAAGTAGAGACGGGGTTTCACCATGTTGACCAGGATGGTCTCGATCTCTTGACCTCGTGATCCACCCGCCTCGGCCTCCCAAAGTGCTGGGATTACAGGCGTGAGCCACCACGCCCGGCTAATTTAGATTTTTAATTTGTAAAAAAATTAAAGAGAAACAGTAATGTTTTGAAATTTTCACTATGTAAGTTGATTCGATTTAAATTTGTGTCCCTCCTCAAATCTCATGTCAAAATCATAATCCTCAATGTTGGAGGAGGAGCCTGGTGGGAGGTAATTCAATCATGGAGGTGGACTTTCCCCTTCTGCTCTGGTAATATTGAGTGAATTCTCATGAGCTCTGGTTGTTTAAAAGTGTGTAGCACCTCTTCCTTCACTCTATTCCTCCTCCTCCCACCATATAAGACATACCTACTTCCCCTTTGCCTTCCACCATGATTGCAAGATTCCTGAGACTTCCTCAGCCATGGTTCCCATACAGACTGTGAAACTGAGTCTTTTCTTTATAAATTACTGTCTCAGGTAGTTCTCTATAATAATGCAAGAACTGACTAATACAAAGTCCTTATGCTTTTTTTGTTAAGTTCATTCCCAAGTTTTTAATTTCTTGATGCTATTGTAAATGAAATTGTTCCCTTAATTTCATTTTCTTTTTTGGAGACAGAGTCTCACTGTCATCCAGGCTGGAGTGCAGTGGCACAATCTCGGCTCACTGCAATCTCTGCCTCCTACATTCAAACAATTTTCCTGCCTCAGCCTCCAGAATAGCTAGGACTACAGTCACACACTGCCACACCTGGCTAATTTATTATATTTTAGTAGAGACAGGGTTTCACCATGTTGGTCAGGCTGGTCTTGAACTCTTAAGCTCAATCTGCCTGCCTCAGCCTGCCAAATTGCTAGAATTACAGGCATGAGCCACCATGCCCAGCCTAATTTCATTTTCAAGCATGTTAATAAAGACTTAAGTCTACCTTTTCAGCTCCTCTCCATTCTACCTCCCGTATGACTTAGCTAAGGTACATTAAACTAGGTTTCCTTCCTTGAATTGATAGACTGGGCATCTTCCCACTTCTGTACATTAAATCATACTCTACTCTCACCTTCAAAGTTCTTCCTTCACCTCTTTCATCTCCTCCACAAAGCCTCTCCCGATGCCATATAATCTGACACAATCTCTCCCTTTGTGCTTTGCTGGTTCTTGGCCAGTCCTCCAGCTCCAGGAGAGCACTCATTACTATAGCTGCCTGCCCCATAGAAGACCTTTTTGTCTCCCCTGACAAACTTGTGTTCTCTGAGGGCAGGGAACTTGTTTGATTCATTTCAGACCTGACAGGGCCCCACATGGTACCTAGCTCATGTTAAGTGGTCAATCTACACTGAGTGAGTTGCTGAAATGTTGAGAAGCAAATAAAAAATCATGGGCATTGAGTTGTGTTCAACAGCTTAGGAAATGCTGATCAAACTGGAATGAAGTTGCTAAAAAGGAGGAGCTTCCAGGCATAAATAGGGGCTAACACTCTGAAATGTCCATCCCCACAGAGACATCCACACTCGGGCTATTGGGGATCCTCAGACACATGCCTCAACACACGTCAGTGTGTATCTCCTCCACTCCTTCCACAAAGGCTCAACGACCACGAGAGTCAGAAAGGATCTCAGAGATAACTCTGTCCAAGGCCCAGAAAGGGAAGAAAACCTCTCTAGGAAGGCCCAGACTATGAGCAACAGACCCAGAATGTGGACCCAGGAGTCCTGCCTTTCTGTGCAATGCATGTATACAAGGTCACCCTGCTTCTACACAAAGGGCATTCATAGGTAAATGGCACCAAGGAAGCCTTCTCATAGAAGATACCACATGGAGAAGGTGACATCAGAGACAAAAGTAAAGGAATAACCTGGGAGCTAGCAGGCAAATTTTATGGGGAAGAGGTCTGCAAGCCTCCTGAAGGTGTCCTTTGCAGCACCACCCCAACTAGGCAGTCCCATTGCCCTTTATATATTTATATTAAATTTTATTTTATTTTTTGAGACAAGGTCTTACTCTCACCCAGGCTGGAGTACAGTGGTATGAACATGGCTCACTGCAGCCTTGACCTCTTGGGCTCAAGTAATCCTCCCACCTTAGTCTTCCCAGTAGCTGGGACCACAGGTGTGCACCACCATGCCTGGTCAATTTTTTTTTTTTTTTAGAGACGGGGTTTCACCATGTTGGCCAGGCTGGTCTTAAACTCCTGACCTTGGGTGATCCGCCCGCCTCGGCCTCTCAAAGTGCTAGGATTACAGGCGTGAGCCACCGCACCTGGCCTTTTAAAAATTTTTTTAAATTTTAAAATTTTCTGTAGCAATGTGGTCTCACCATTTTGCCAAGGCTAGTCTTGAATTCCTGAGCTCAAGTGATCCTCCCACCTCAGCCTCCCAAAGTGCTGGGATTAAAGGCATGAGCCACCATGCCCAATCTATACAAAATTTTAAAACATATATATATAATATGTCATTTATGGATTCCTGCCTCAGAGGAGAAGCTGGGGCCCCATGAGCTACTTTCCTAGCTTCCATACCATCACCAGCAGATGTGAAAAAGGGGTCCCCAAAATCCAGCCTTGCTATATTCTCAAAGCCATGGGACTATTCCTATTATGCCCTTTTCTCTGTTTACATCAGTTACCTCAGGAAGCCCAGCATCATCCCCATGTGGCTCAGGGTATATCCTTTTCTGTTTCTATCTCCCATTGTGTGTGTGTGTGTGTGTGTGTGTGTGTGTGTGTGTGTGTGTG
>NW_022437145.1:63260-73673 GCF_009761245.1 Sapajus apella | reverse complement strand
TTTTTTGTATTTTTAGTAGAGACAGGGTTTCTCCATGTTGGTCAGGCTGGTCTCTGACTCCCAACCTCAGGTGATCCACCCACCTCGGCCTCCCAAAGTGCTGGGATTATAGGCGTGAGCCACCGCACCGGGCCTCTGTCTCCCATTCTTACCCAGCTCCCCACAATGTTCCACTGTGCCCTCTAGAACGCACTCACAGTTATCAGCCAATTCTCTATGTTCTCAACTTCTACTCTGAAAATTCCTTTCTCCTTGTTGCTTTGATTCTTTTCCAAAGACTTATTTTGCCTGCAACCTCTCAAGTGGAGGTATTTTCTCCCCTACCTTCCTAGTTCCAAAATCTTGGCCTCTAAATTCTCCAACTTCCTCCCTTCCAATTACCTTCACCTGCCTCAGCCATTCATGCCCACAGTCATGCCCCCAGACTTTGCCAGTAACTGCATCCTCCACAATAACCCCAATGTCAAGCATCCCACCACCTTGCCCACCTGTCTTTCCAGCTCACTCCCTCTAGTGTTTCAATTCAACAGTTCTTTGGCCCCTCACCCTCAGAAGCAAAATATATGGAGATATTGTTTTATTCACTCTTATGCTCTCATACTTCAAATCTGATCCATCAAGAAATCCTGTGACTCCACCTTCAAAGTATATCTGAAGCTGACACTTTCTGTTACCTCCTCTGCTATCTCTTGCCTACCTTATTGCTGGAGCCTCATAATTAGTTTATCCACTTCTACTCTTACACCCCTGTGATCTATTGTCCTGGCAGCCAGGGTGACTTGTTTAAACCAGATTGCATGAAATCAATAAATTTAGATAGAAAAGAAAAGCAGTCAAAGACAGAACCCTGAGGCACTATATTTAGAGGTCAGGGAAATAAAGGAGAATTAGCAAAAGACATTGAAGTAAATCCACCAGAGAAGCAGGAGAAAAACCATGAATATATGACATTCTATATGCCAAGTAAAGGCAGTGATTCAAAGAAAAGAGATGTTGATAAGTAAGATGAAGACTAAATTTTGCCTACTGGATCTAGCCATGTGCTATTTATGGGTGACTTTGGCAAGTACACTTTCAGGGATAACTGGGGGTGAAAGTCTAACTGGGGTAAGTTCAAGAGAGAATAAGAAAGTGGGAAATGTATGAAACAAGCCTGAAGGATCTTGTTACACTACAAAGCCCAAACTTCATCAAATACTACTAGGGATGTATGAAAAGGACTTAGAAGCCTCCTTGAATAGCCTCCCATTGGCCAAAGATAGGACAATTTGAGTCATAAAAGAATGATGGTAGGGCCGGGCGCGGTGGCTCACGCCTGTAATCCCAGCACTTTGGGAGGCCGAGGCGGGTGGATCACGAGGTCAAGAGATCGAGACCATCCTGGTCAACACGGTGAAACCCCATCTCTACTAAAGCTACAAAAAATTAGCTGGGCATGGTGGCGCGTGCCTGTAATCCCAGCTGCTCAGGAGGCTGAGGCAGGAGAATTGCCTGAACCCAGGAGGCGGAGGTTGCGGTGAGCCGAGATCGCGCCATTGCACTCCAGCCTGGGTAATAAGAGTGAAACTCCATCTCAAAAAAAAAAAAAAAAAAAAAAAAAAGAATGATGGCCAGGAGTTAAAGACCAGCCTGGGCAACAATGGGAGACCCCATTTCTACATATATTTTTTTTTAATTAGCCCGGTGCGGCCAGACATGGTGGCTCACACCTGTAATCCCAGCACTTTGAAAGGCTGAGGCATGCGGATCACGAGATCAGGAGTTCAAGACCAGCCTGGCCAACATGGAGAAACCCCTTCTCTACTAAAAATACCAAAAGTTAGCTGGGCATGGTGGTGCATGCCTGTAATTCCAACTACTCAGGAGGCTGAGGCAGGAGAATAGTTTTAACCCAGGAGGCAGAGGTTGCGGTGAGCCAAGATCACACCATTGCACTCCAGCCTAGGCAATAAAAGCAATACTCCATCTCAAAAAAAAAAATTAGCCTGGTGTGGTAGCATGCACCTGTGTTCCCAGCTACTCAAGAAGCTGAGATAGGAGGATCATTTGAGCCCAGGAGGGTGAGGCTGTGGTGAGCTGTGATTGCATGATGGCATTCCAGCCTCGGTGACAAAGTGAGACCCTGTTTCAAAAATAATAGTAATAATTAACTACATCAGATTAAAACATAACAAATATTTTAAACTCATGAGCTAATCATGATAGTTTTAAAAACTCTAGCTAGGCATGGTGGCTCACATCTGTAATCCCAGGACTTTGGGAGGCCAAGGCAGGAGGATGGCTTGAGACCATAAGTTCAAGACCAGCCTGGGCAACATAGTAAGATCCTGTCCCTACAAATAATTAAAAACTTTAAAAAGTAATAATATTTGGCCACCTTTGGAGGATGCTACACAACAAACTCATGTTTTTGAAAACTGATAACCAAAGGAAAAGAATCAAGCATTTAACTTATGTTTCCTATGTAATCTAACCCTTTAGAGTAACTGAATAGTTAATGAGGGGATGTTTCCTTTTATACAAGTATTTAAGTTAATAAATAAAGAGAGAATGACAGACCTAGAATATTATTGTTTTGTAATCCCTAATGAATTAGTGGGTCTAGGCAATGATCACCAGTGGCTACTACTATCACAAAGAGAGAGACAACAGGACATTGTGTACCCAACTATGTTTTCCTTGAAAGCCCATTCACTTTCATTATACATTTCTGTTTCCATTCAAATTAAACAAGGTCTACTTGCAGCACATTTGCCTCAACAGTAATCAAAAACAGGCCATGCACAGTGGCTCACACCTGTAATCCCAGCACTTTGGGAGGCCGGAGCTCATCACAAGATCAGGAGATCGAGACCATCCTAGCTAACACAGCGAAACCCCGTCCCTAATAAAAATACAAAAAGCCAGGTGTGGTGGCACACACCTGCAGTCCCAGCTACTCAGGAGGCTGAGGCAGGAGAATCTCTTGAACCTGGGAGGTGGAGGTTGCAGTGAACCGAGATTGTGTCACTGCACTCCAGCCTGGGTACTCCAGCCTGGGTGACAGAGCAAAACTCCGTCTCAAAACAAAAACAAAAAAACAGTAATCAAAAAGAGGCAAAATTAATGGTCAATAAAGAAAGAATATCTTAAGGTTTAAGCTGAAGAGTCCACCCTAATGAATAGAAGCAATATTCTATGAAATCAGTGAGAGGTTCAGTGATGAATCAGACATGGTCCTTGATCCCAGGAGTTCATAAAGCAGCTGGAGAGAGAAAACTTGTCCACACACAACCACCATGAAAGTGATCCAATAGCCTTATTAACAATGATCTGGGTCCCATAAATCCACTTTCTTTGATAAACTGTTACCAGAAGGAAATAACAATACCTCAGAGCTCTCTGCTCCTATAACCAACCAGAGGTGCTACCAAGGAATGAGCCTTAGGAGTCAGTCAAGTCTGAGCTGGAGTCCTGACTCCCCCATCAATTAACTGTGTGACCTAGAGAAAGTTTCTTGAACTTCAGACTTGATTTTCTTTTCTGTAGAATGTAAATAATAATCTCTGCCTCCCAGGACTGCTGAGAGAATTAGGTAAATTATACAGGCTCTATATGTGTCTGTGCCCTACTCCTCTCTACTCTCCTAACATCTCCACTTTGTCTCTCTCTACCACCCGCTTGTCTATACACATATCATCATCATGGTCTACCAGGGAACACTAACGTAAAGAGGTATAGGAGGAGGAGGAGCCCAGGCATTGTGGTCCATACCTCATGTAGTACACTGTCTTTGTCCTGGCAGACTGCAAGCACATAGATGGAGGCTTTGAAAACTGCCAGTGGGGGGCACTCGCCCTGGTCCTGCAGAGACAGGAGGAAGCTTTGCACAGCCTCAAATAAGTCTGCCTCTGAGACAAACCTGTCAACCAAGAAAAGCCTGAGTGAGAAAGACAGAGCTGGCAGGCCACTAGAATCTTCTGTCCCGCCTGGCACATCCTTCCTCAGCCCACTGTCCTGCCCCAGCATGCCCACAGCCTAATGACATCTTACACAAACAGTGTGCTATACATACTCACAAAGCTTTTCCACATATATACATCACATTGTTCTATGCCTTGTGCAAGGCTCAGTTAGAGGCCAAATACTCCCCATCCACACTTGTGAGGTAAGCTATCTGCCAGCTGGACCAGCACTGTTAAAGAGAAGGGTGCTACTGCTGGGGTTCAGCAGGCCCTGCTTTGGCAGCTGCTCTACCCCTCTCTTCTTGTATTTATCATTAAACAGTAGTGTGTTTGGCCAATATTTATCATTAAACAGTAGTGTGTTTAGTAGACATAATACCAAAAACACAAATGACTAAAGAAAAAATAGATAAATTAGAGGTCATCAAAATTAAAAACATTTGTGCTTCAAAGGATACCACTAAGAAAGTGAAAAGGGCCAGGTGTGATGGCTTATGCCTAAAGTCCCAGCACTCTGGGAGGCTGAGATGGGAGAACTGCTTAAGGCCAGGAGTTTGAGACTAGCGCCTAGGCAACATAGTGAGACCACATCTCTACGAAAATAATAATAATAATAATAATTAACTGGTTGTGGTGATGCATACCTATAGACCTAGCTACTTGGGAGGCTGAGGTGGGAGGACCACTGGAGCCCAGGAAGTTGAGGTTGCAGTGAGCCATAATTGTGCTACTGCATTTAAGCTTGCGTTAGAGAGCAAGATCCGAAAGGAAAAGCAAAGAAAGGGAAAGGGGCAGGTAAGGAAAAAGGGAGAGTAGAGTCTGGAAAGGAAGGGAAGGGAAGGGGAAGGCAAGGGAGAGGAGGGGAGGGGGAAAAAAGGGGAGGGGAGGGGAAAGAAAGGAAGGAAAAAAGGGAAAGGCCAGAATAGGACAGGACATGAAAGGAAGAAAGAAATAAAAGAAAGTAAAAAGACAGCAAACAGGAGGCCAGGGGCAGTGGCTTATGCCTGTAATATCAGCATTTGGGGAGGCCAGGTGAGAGGATTGAGAATATACCCAAAAAGTGTTTTCTCACAGAAAAAAGAAAAAAAAAAAAAAGAGACTATATCCAAAAAGAATTGAAGACAGTACTCTAACAAATACATGTACACAGATACTCACAATAACACTATTCACAACAGCCAAAAGGTGGAAAAAGTCCAAATATCCATCAATAGGTGAATGAAAACAAATTATGGTGTATACATACAAAAGTATATTATTCAGTCATAAAAGGAATGAAGTACTGATACATGGTACAAACATTACGCTCACTGGATGGACCTCTAAAACATTACGCTAAGTGGAAGAAGCCAGACACAAAAAGTCATATATTGTATAATCCCATCTATATGAAATATTCAGAATAGATAAATCCAAAAAGACAGAATAGATTGTTGATTGCCAGGAGCTGGGGAGGGAGGAGGAATGGAAGTGACAGCTTTGCAGTGATAGAAATCTTCTGGAACTAGATGAAGGTAGGAGTTGCACATTTTGAATGTACTATTAAATACCACTGAATTGTTCACTTTAAAATGGTTAATTTTGGCCAGGTGCGGTGGCTCACACCCGTAATCCCAGCACTCTGGGAGGCCAAGGCGGCCAGATCACGAGGTCAGGAGTTTGAGACCAACCTGACTAACATGGTGAAACCCCGTCTTTACTAAAAACGCAAAAATTAGCTGGGTGTGGTAGCACTCACCTATAATCCCAGCTACTTGAGAAGCTGAGGCAGGAGAATTGCTTGAACCCAGGAGACGGAGTTTGCAGTGAGCTGAGATCGCGCCACTGCACTCCAGCCTGGGCGACAGAGCAAGACTCTGTCTCAAAAAAAAAAAGGTTAATTTTATGTTGTGTAAATTTTACCTCAATAAATTATTTTTGTTTGTTTTTTGTTTTTTGAGATGGAGTCTTGCTCTGTCGCCCAGGCTGGAGTGCAATTCAGCCTCCCGAATAGCTGGGATTACAGGTGCCCGCCACCACACCCAGCTAATTTTTGTATTTTTAGTAGAGACAAGGTTTCACCATGTTGGTCAAGTTGGTCAAGTGATCCACCTGCCTTGGCCTCCTAAAGTGCTGGGATTATAGATGTATGCCACTGAGCCTGACGAATAAATTATTATTACAATTTTGAGATGGAGTCTCACTCCATTGCCCACACTGGAGTGCAGTGGTGTGGTCTCAGCTCACTGCAACCTCCGCCTCCTGGGTTCAAGCAATTCTCCTGTCTCAGTATCCCAAGCAGTTGGACTACAGACACCTGCCACCATGCCTGGCTAATTTTTGTACTTTTAATAGAGACGGGGTTTCACATTGTTGGTCAGGCTGGTCTCGAACTTGCGACCTCAGGTAATCCATCCACCTCAGCCTCCCAAAGTTCTGGGATTACAGATGTGAGCCACCATATCCAGCCCAATAAATTATTTTTTTAAAGGTTAAGAAAGAACAGTCCTTTTTATTTTTATATCCTTTTTGAGATGGAGTCTCAACCACTCTGTCATCCAGGATGGAGTGCAGTGGCACAATCTCAGCTCACTACAACCTTGTCTTGCTGTAACATCCGCCTCCTGGGTTCAAGCAATTCTCTTGACTCAGCTTTCTGAGTAGTTGGGATTATAGGTGTGCACCACCACACCCGGCTAATTTTTGTATGTTTTGTGGAGACAGGTTTTTACCATGTTGGCCAGGCTGGTCTCAAACTCCTGACCTCAAGTGACCAGCCCGCCTTGGCCTCCCAAAGCACTGGGATTACAGGTGTGAGCCACTGTGTCCAGCCATGATTTTTAAAATGTAATAAACTGTATAGTAATTATTAAAACCGGCCAGGCGCAGTGGCTCACGCCTGTAATCCCAGGACTTTGGGAGGCCAAGGTGGACAGATCGCAAGGTCAGAAGATAGAGATCAGCCTGACCAACAAGGTGAAACCCCGTCTCCGCTAAAAAAAAAATGCAAAAATTATCCAGGCATGGTGGTAGGCGCCTGTAATCCCAGCTACTTGAGGAACTGAAGCAGGAGAATTGCTTGAACCCAGGAGAGGGAGGTTGCAGTGAGCTGAGATCATGCCACTGCACTCCAGCCTAGAGCAAGACTGTCTAAAAAGAAAAAAAGTGATTATTAAAACCAAACTAAACTACTGAAGTTTTTTTTCTGTGCACAAACAACACCCTCAAGGATAGCAAGGAATACTCATTGGCTTTCCAGGCCTCTGACTATCAGCACAGTGTCTACTCACCTGTTCTAAAACCCTTCCAAGATATGAGTCTCTCAGGGACACAACCTATTTCTTACTTATCCCTGGGTCCCCAATGCCCAGCATCAGGCTAGGAGAGATGCCTCTGTGAATATTTATTGAACTGAATCATTGATGAAGGTCCCAAGACCCACCAACAGCTACCACCTCTATGCACTGACCTGTCCTCATGGACGTAGGCCAAGTAGAAGAGGAGCAGGATGCAGTGCTGTCTCTGTCGAGCTGCTCCCTCCACGTACTGGCGATCAGACAGGAAAGCAAGGCTTTCAGGGCTCCTGCTGCTTATCTGGGGCAGCCCATGCTGCAGGAGCTCAGACACTGTAGAGAGTTCTGGGGAGGGAACAAGTAGAGGAAAGGCAAACAGAGAACATAAGAGAACAGGTAATCAGTACATTAGTATCTACTACACACAGAATACTGCACAGGGCAGCCAAGGGGTACATGCAGTATAGAAGGAAATAAGGAAATCAGAGGCTCCTCTTCCTTTGAGCAGGGTTCAACCTACTGGGAAAGACTAATGTTAACATATTGAAGGACATGGATATGCCTCAAAAATTAACATTCATTCTTTCATTCATTTGACATATGTTCAATGAGTGGCTACTACTCTTAGGAGAGGCTATGAGACCCAGGCCCTACCTTCAGGACTGGCAGCTGATGGGAAGAGACACATAATGAGACAGGCAATTGCAGGACATGTGGTCATCCCATATTGAGGAGAGAGTGACTCAGGCCGCCTGGCATGGGGAAGGCAAGGTCAAAGAGGAAGAAACTGTGGGCCAGGCATGGTAGCTCACACCTGTAATCCCAGCATTTTGGGAGGCTGATGGAGGCAGATCACCTGAGGTCAGGAGTTCAGGACCATCCTGGCCAACACGGCGAAACTCCATCTCTACAAAAATACAAAAATTAGCCAGGCATGATGGCAGGTACCTGTAATCCCAGCTACTTGGAAGACTGAGGCAGAAGAATTGCTTGAACCCAGGAGGCGGAGGTTGCAGTAAGCTGAGATGGCACCATTGCATTCCAGCCTGGGCAGCAAGAACAAAACTCTGCCTCAGGAAAAAAAAAAAAGAAATAAACTGTAGAGGGTGAGCAAAAAAAGAGGCAGCAATCGGAGAAAAAAAAGAATACAAAAGAAAGGAAGCAAGGTGTTCAGAGGCCTGAAGGCATAAGAAGACATGCCATGTTTCCATTCAGTGTGACTGGACAGTCAATGAATAGATGTGGGGTATGAGAAGGTGGGAAACTGTGATGCTACTTAAAGAATTGGGATTTTATCATGGGGGGCAGAGATTCCTAGATTTCTTATGAAAATTGTTTCACAAAAGCAGGAATATTTTAATACTGAAAGAACAGGAAAGAAGGCCAGGAATGGTGGCTCAGGCCTGTAATCCCAGCACTTTGGGAGTCTGAGGCGGGCAGATCATTTGAGGTCAGGAGTTCAAAATCAGCGAGGCCAACATGGCAAAACCCCGTCTCTACTAAAAATACAAAAATTAGACAAGCATGGTGGTGAGCACCTGTAGTCCCAGCTACTCCGGAGGCTGACGCAGGAGAATCGCTTGAACCCAGGAGGCAGAGGTTGCAACAACCCAAGATCGCGCCACTGTACTTCAGCCTGGGTGACAAAGCAAGACTCTGTCTCAAAACCAGGAATGGTGGCTCAGGACTGTGGAAAGAAAAATACTGACCTGGCCTGGCGAGGTGGCTTACGCCTGTAATTCTATCACCTTGTGAGGCTGAGGTGGGTGGATCACCTGAGGTCAGGAGTTTAAGACCAGCCTGGCCATCATGGTGAAACCCCATCTTTATTAAAAAAAAAAAAAAAAAAAAGAAAGAAAGAAAGAAAAAAAAAGAGAAGACTGACCTAAGAGCTTAACATTTGAATAAAGTCCAGGTGCGGTGGTTCACGCCTGTAATCCTAGCACTTTGGGAGGCCAAGGCAGGTAGATTGTTTGAGGACAGGAGTTCAAGACCAGCCTGGCCAACATGGCAAAACCCCGTCTCTACCAAAAATACAAAAAATTAGCCGGGCATGGTGGCACATGATTGTAGCTCCAGCTACTCAGAAGGCTGAGGCACAAGAATCACTTGAACCAGCGAGGTGGAGGTTGCAGTGAGCTGAGATCGCATCATTGCACTTCAGCCTGGGCGACAGAGCAAGACTGTCTTGAAAGAAAGAAAAGAAAAGAAAATGAAAGAAAGGAAGGAAGGAAGGAAGGAAGGAAGGAGGGAGGGAGGGAGGGAGGGAGGGAAGGAAGGAAGATTGATTTCTTAAATGAATGAATAAACGGAACACACTATTCATGCTAGAGTGAACACTGGACTCCAGAGGCCTGGTGTGGGAATGTTGCAGAGGAGACTGTCCAGAAGAAGGAACTGGGTTTGATGAACATTTGGATCCTTGTCAACTCTTAAAGTGCCAGGAGCCTTGGGTTCCATCATTTTCCAGTTCTATTATTTCACATCTCTAGGAATCAACTTATAATTGCATCACTCCAATTGCTCTGGGCAGCCTCAGGCAAAGAAATCTCATGCCTGTACTAATTCATTACCTGGCCAATCAGCAAGGCACTCAGACTCTAAAGAACACCACAGGCCACATGAGTGGTCAAATTGTAGCATCTTACCTTCTTTGGAAGGTGGTCCAGTCTTCTCTGGAGCTGAGAGGAGGTTAAGGCACATGCAGTAGAGGAAGCTGGAACACACCTGATTTAGGGCTGAGTGACTTAGGAGGAGAAGAAAAGAGAACAGAAGAGATGACATTGATACTTTGGCTGGGAGAACATTATCCCTGCCATGTGTCTGGGCACTACTGCTTTGTGAAATTCTAGCCATGGATGTGGCAGAGGAGGTCCTAAGGCAGCTATGGAAAGTAAATATGGGCTGGCCATGGTGGCTCACACCTATAATCCCAGCACTTTGGGAGGCCTAGGCTGATGGATCACCTGAGGTCAGGAGTTCAAGATCAGCCTGGCCAACATGGTGAAAACTGGTCTCTACTAAAAATACAAAAATTAGCTGGGCATGGTGGCAGGTTCCTGTAATTCCAGCTACTTGGGTGGCTGAGACAGGAGAATCGCTTGAACCCAGGAACTGGAGGTTGCAGTGAGCCAAGATTGTGCCAATGCACTCCAGCCTGGGCAACAAGAACAAGACTCCACAAAAAAAAAAAAAAA
>NW_022437145.1:0-63160 GCF_009761245.1 Sapajus apella | reverse complement strand
GGAGGGGAAGGGAGGGGAGGGGAGGGGAGGGGAGGAGAAGGGAGGGGAGGAAAGGGAGGAAACGTAAATGTGGAACCTGTTGCCTCAGCTGTAAGTTGGGTACCTGGCCCATACAGGCATTCACTAAAAATTTACTGAAAAAATTACCCAAGGGGGGATATAAGCTCCAATTTAATAAAATATACAAACAAAAAGTACCCCTA
This sequence comes from Sapajus apella, assembly GCF_009761245.1. Lineage (NCBI taxonomy): Eukaryota > Metazoa > Chordata > Mammalia > Primates > Cebidae > Sapajus > Sapajus apella. The sequence continues at coordinate 62,957 of NW_022437145.1, read as the reverse complement.
GGGCAGAAAAGAGCTGAGGAAGTACTAGAAAAAGAGGCAGTAGAACCCCACATGGGCACTCAAGGAGTACATCCAAAATTTTGACTTTCTGTACTTTAACAACAGTTTTTCCTCCAGAATTGCTGGGGTAGCAACTAGAACGTGACAGACATTGCATCCTTTCCCCTTTGAAGGCCTCAGTTTCCTCCTTCTGTTTTGTTTTTTTCTTTTTGAGACAGAATCTCTCACTCTGCTACCCAGGCTGGGAGTGCAGAGGTGCTATCTCAGCTCACTGCAATCTCCGCCTCCTGGGTTCATGTGATATCCTGCCTCAGCCTCCCAAGTACCTGGAATTACAGGCATATGCCACCATACCTGGCTAATTTTTGTATTTTTAGTAGAGATGGGGTTTCACCATGTTGGTCAGGCTGGTCTCGACCTCCTGACCTCAAGTGATCCACTTGCCTCAGCATCCCAAAGTGCTGGGATTACAGGTGGGCTGGGCATGGTGGCTCACGCCTGTAATCTCAGCACTTTGGGAGGCCGAGGCGGGCAGATCACCTGAGGTCAGGAGTTCAAGACCAGCCTAGCCAACATGGTGAAACCCTGTCTTTTTTTTTTAAAAAAAAAAAAAAAAAAAAAAAAGGATTACAGGTGTGGGCCACTGTACCCGGCCAGGTTCCTTGTTTAAATGAGAGGTTAAACAAATAATCTGAGAGCCCTTCCAGTTTTGGCAGGCTTTTTTATTTTTTCTTAGAGATAAGGTCTTACTGTCGCCCAGGCTAGAGAGGGGCACGATCATAGCTCACTGCAGCTTTGACCTCCTAGGCTCAAGGATCCTCTTGCCTGCCTCAGTCTCCTGAGTATCTGGGACTAGAGGTGTGTACCATCACATTAGGCTGATTAAAAAAAAATTTTTGCCACGTGTGTACCTATGCAACAATCTTGCATGTTCTTCATATGTACCCCAAAACCTAAAATGCAATACAATAAATAAATGGAAAAAAAAAATTTTTTTTTGGCCGGGGTGGTGCCTCATGCCTGTAATCCCAGGATTTTGGGACGCCAAGGCGGGTGGATCACCTGGATCAAGAGTTTGAGACCAACCTGGTCAACGTGGTGAAACCTCACCTCTACTAAAAATACAAAAATTAACCAGGAGTGGTGGCAGGCACCTGTAATCCCAGGTACTTTGGAGCTGAGGCAGGAAAATTGCTTGAACCTGGGAGGTGGAGGTTACAGTCAGCCCAGATCGCACCACTGCACTCCAGCCTGGGTGACAGAGACTCTATCTCAAAAAAAAAAAAAAAAAAAAAAATTTGTAGAGACTAGGGTCTTGCTATGCTGCCCAGGTTGATCTTGAACTGCTGGCTTCAAACAATCCTCCCATCTTGGCCTCCCGAAGTGCTGGAATTACAGCCATGAGCCATGCGCCAGGCCTCTCCCAATTTTGATGTGACAGGTACGCCTCCGAGTATCACCAGGAATGAGATCCTTACCAGGTCAGATTCAATCCAACCTACAGAAACGTGTCTGAGCAATGCTGAGCAATTGCTGAGCAATGCTGACACTGACACTGTCAACACCACCATGATCCCATGGCTAAAACTATACCAGCCAACAATTTCCACTTGTCCAGTCAAGAAAGACATTGGCTCCTTGGACACTCAGTCTTGCCTGGGACCACACATACCTCAGACCACTGCAAAATCTGGCCTTCAGCTCCAGGGTCAGTCGTATGAAGGATGAGGCAGCTTTGGATAAGTAGGAATAAAGTAGAGAACAGTTTAAACCAGACTTGTCACAGAGAGTCCCAAGCCTGGGTGGTATCAAAAAGCTCTGGTTTCAGAATTACACAGACCTGGTTCAAAATGTGCTCTGTCATTATCTAGTAGTTTCAGTCTAGAAAGGTTTTTAACTTCTCTGAGACTGTTTTGATATTTGTATCTCACAGGCTGTTGTAAAGCTAAGTAAGATAAATGTATGGAGAACATCCAACAAGTACTTGGCTTAAAGTAAGTGCTGCAATAACTGTTCATTTTCTCCCATTCTCAATGATCCTCCACTACAATTTGGTATATTTGACAAGGACCTAAGAAGGAAACATATGTTCCTTCTATCCCTTCTTTTTGTAGAAAAAAAAAAAAATCCAGTTTCATGCATCTGCTTCGGTTTTAAATATTAAAAAAAAAAAAAAAAGAAAGAAAGAAAAAAAATCCAGTTTCAGATGCAGAAAGGAGTAGTCACTACTTCATTCTCAGCTATGAATTGCCTGTTGGAAGCAATTGATTCTCAGAAAAGGGGTCCGATAACTGTTTCTTTCCTTTCTTTCTTTTTTTCTTTTTTTTGAGATGGAGTTTTGCTCTCATTGCCCAGGCTGGAGTGGAATGGTGCGATTTCAGCTCACCTCAACCTCTGCCTTCCGGGTTCAAGTGATTCGCCTGCCTCAGCCTCCCAAAGTAGCTGGGATTACAGGCATGCGCCACCACACCCAGCTAATTTTGTATTTTTTTAGTAGAATCAGGTTTCTCCATGTTGGTCAGTCTGGTCTCAAGCTCCTGACCTCAGGTGATCTGCCTGCCTCGGCCTCCCAAAGTGCTGGGATTATAACCACACCCAGCCAGCAGTTTCTGCCTTAGCTGTTGACCCTGGCCCAGACCCTTGTGCTGCTGGCTCCTCCCAGTCTCCCCAGTAAGGCTCTCAGTCAATATTAACCTCTGTTCTGTCTGCCCTGGGTTACTGTAAAAGCAGAATCCTAGATAAAGAATATATCAGGAGCTCCCATTTCATTACCCCCAGGGTTGGAAATAAGCTGTATTTCATCCTGGGCTAAAGCACCTGACAGGGAATCCCTCAGGGTTTCACAGCAACTTTGGGGCAACAATTTAACCCATGAGTTCTCCAAGGAAAGGGCACCAAGTTTCACTTCCAGATGGGCTCCTCTTGGCCCAATTTCTCAGGGATCCAGAATCTCTCTACCCTCCTACTCCAGGTCTCCATACCACTCCTGGCTGGCAGTGCCTGCTTCTGTCCTCCCTCTTGCAGGTTGAGCCTCTGATCCTGTGCTACCTGGCTTCGTGCTGCACAGATCTCCCTATACATCTCACAGCCTTTTTCTACATCTCTATTCCCCACCACTGCCACCAAGAGATCTACACTTGCATGTCATCCAGTGCCCCAAGACTAGGCACTTGGATCCTGAAGTGTGGCAGGCAGGAAGAATGTTAGAAGGAAGGAAAAAAGTGTGTATCAGTTATAACAATGGCTGAGGGATACAGTCTTCAGAAAATCTACATACACTATCTTCCTTAATTCTCACTATTATCACCATGTTCTAGCTAAGGACACTGGAGATAAGAAAATTAATTTGTGCAATCTCAACACTGGGCGTGGTGGCTCACGCCTGTAATCCCAGCACTTTGGGAGGCCGAGGCAGGTGGATCACCTGAGGTCGGGAGTTTGAGACCAGCCTGGCCAACATGGAGCAACCCTGTCTCTAGTAAGAATACAAAATTAGCTGGATGTGGTAGTACGTGCCTGTAATCCCAGCTACTTGGGAGGCTGAGGCAGGAGAATTGCTTCAACCAGGGAGGCAGAGGTTGCAGTGAGCTGAGAATGCACCATTGCACTCCGGTCTGGGCAACAAGAGCAAAACTCCATCTCAAAAACAAAACAAAACAAAAAATCCAAATGCCTCACATGGCCAACAAGGGCCTACATGACTGAGCCCTGGTTGCGTCTCCATGGTAGACTTGTTGCACATTTGCTGCACGCCATGTGACAAGAATTAAAAAAACATTAAATTATAATGATAAAATCCAAGTATAGCACGGAGATTAAGAAAGCATGTTCTGGCCGGGCGCGGTGGCTCAAGCCTGTAATCCCAGCACTGTGGGAGGCCGAGGCGGGTGGATCATGAGGTCAAGAGATCGAGACCATCCTGGTCAACATGGTGAAACCCCGTCTCTACTAAAAATACAAAAAATTAGCTGGGCATGGTGGTGCGTGCCTGTAATCCCAGCTACTCAGGAGGCTGAGGCAGGAGAATTGCCTGAACCCAGGAGGCGGAGGTTGCGGTGAGCCGAGATCGCACCATTGCACTCCAGCCTGGGTAACAAGAGTGAAACTCTGTCTCAAAAAAAAAAAAAAAAAAAGAAAGCATGTTCTACAGCCAGATTCCCTGGGTTTGAATCCTGGGCATATCACTTACAGTATAACCTTGGGCAAGTTACTTAACCTCTCTGAGATTCAGTTTGTTCATCAATAGAACGAGTATAATCATAATAGACAATTCCTAGGGTTTTTCTGAGGACTAAATGAGTCAGTACATGCAAAGCACTTAACACAATGTCTCACACACTGTAAGAACTTAAATGTTAGTTATTATTAATAACTAGTTGTTAACATTATTAACAACTTCCATCTATTTTTCTTTAATCTTTTTGTAGAGATGGGGTCTCACTGTGTTGTCCAGGCTGGTCTCAAACTCCTAGCCTCAGGTGATCCTCCCATCTTGGTCTCCCAAAGTGCTGGGATTACAAACATGAGCCACCATTCCCAGTCCTTTTAATTACTTTTGATTGCTGCCTGATATTTCCTTCCCCTTAACACTGAACAGAGAATGGATATAAATTCTGAATGAATTAGGAAATGTGCACCCACAACTCATGCTCTCTTTGAATACTGTGAGCACTGCCTAAATTGCTTGCTTCCCTCCCAACCTCCACATTTGCCTGCTGCCTACCAAGCTTCTTGGAAAACTTCTCCTTCATGTGAGGAACAATGATAAAGAGGCTGTGTAGAATTGAGAGGAAAACTTCCATCAGAGCTGGCTGGGTGGTCTGCTCCAAGTGTCTCTGCAAAGAACCAGGAGAGAGAACACAGACCACCAGGACTGAGCCTCTGAAGAAGAAAAGGCATCAGCGAAAACTAGCATCAAATCTAGCACAGTAGCTTAACTCCTTTCACTTGAAAGACACAAGAAAAGCTAGGGAACCTAAAGTCCAAAACTACATCTAAGGCTTGGCTCACCTAATAGATTGTGCCAGATACTTTATCTCTTTGGGCTTCTGTTCCCAAAAGAGTAAATTTGGAATAACAAGATATACCTCCCAGAAACAAATGTGGTCTGGTGCATAAAAAGTGCTTTCTGGCCAGGCGCAGAGGTTCATGCCTGTAATCCCAGCACTTTGGGAGGCCGAGGCAGGTGGATCACAACGTCAAGAGTTCAAGACCAGCCTGGTCAACATGGTAAAACCCCATCTCTACTAAAAATACAAAAATTAGCTGGGTGTGGTAGCACATGTCTGTAATCCCAGCTGCTCGGGGAGCTGAGGCAGGAGAATTGCTTGAACCGGGACCTGGGAGGCAGAGGCTACGGTGAGCTAAGATTGTACCACTGCACTCCAGCCTGGACTACAGAGTGGGACTCCATCTCAAAAAAAAAAGTGTTTTCTATACCATAATGCAGAATGACTCTCATGTTTCTGTTACTACAGTAATAATAATAGTTTATAACAGTTTATAAACTGCCTTCATATTTGTTATTTTTGGGGGGGGTTGTGTTTTGTTTTGTTTTGTTTTGTTTTGAGACAGAATCTCACTCTGTTGCCCAGGCTGGAGAGCAGTGGTGCAATCTTGGCTCACTGAAACCTCTGCCTCCCAGGTTCAACTGATTCTCCTGCCTCAGCCTCCTGAGCAGCTGGGATTACAGGCATGCGCCACCACACCCAGCTAATTTTTGTTTTTTTTAGTAGAGACAGAGTTTCACTATGTTGGCCAGGCTGGTCTCAAACTCCTCACCTCAAGTGATCTGCCAGCTTGACCTCCCAAAGTGCTGGAATTATAGGCGTGAGCCACCGCACCTAGCCTGTTATTATTTTTAAGGTTGGTCAAGTAAAGCAGGGGCAGTAGAGAATGAAAAAAGAAATCTGTAACTTGTTGTTATCAATTAGTTGTAAATCATTGCATTCAGACTACCATTCATGTAATTCTTCAACAGAGTCATGAGGCAGTTTGATGTGTTAGCCACAGCTCTAAATCAGGAAAAAATAAACAGGGTTCTACTTCAGGCTCTGCATGTAGCCACCACAATGTACCCTTGAGTAGTCACCTCCTCCCTTCCCTGGGTCTCAGTTCCCTTTCTGTAAACAGCTGGGTCCTCAGAGGCATTGTTCTTGTTGATACCTTTCCTTTCATTTTTAGAGGAAGTTTGGTTGTGTTTTTCTATTATTATTATTATAAAAGTAATATATGCTCATTAAAGGAAATGTATAAAATACAGAAAAGTAGAAAGAAGGAATAATACAATAATTCTATGATCTAATTTTAGATTTAGCTTTAACACTTCAAAAATCTAGGAAGAAGGCAGAGCAGGTGAGTAAACTACCATGAATTGCCCAAGTCTTACTGTTGGTAGGTTAAGTCAGGGCCACAGTCAGGGTTCCTGACCACTACCTCCTGCAGACTCCAACTCAATGACTTCTTCGAGGAAGAGAGGCTCGTTCATGCAGAGCCAGAGATGTCTCCCTGCTGCCGCCTACTGTTCCCAGTAGACCATTTTCAGATTAACAGGGGACTCCTCACAGGCTCATAGGATGCCCAAACCTCATGCAGAAGAGGACTCACCCAAGGTTACCCAGAGTCAGCAGCTCTTGGCCCTGCTCTTCCCAACATCTCAACCTCAAGTTGGCTCAAAATGAAGCTCTTCAGGACCAAGCCTCTCTTCAGAGTGGTCATCTCTCATTTTACAGAACACACATACGTGTTCCTTATTAACACTTGAGTAACTTCATTCACTGCTACTCCTTATGAAAAGAAAGACACGAGAAAAGCTAGGGGACCTGAAGTCATAGGTTCAATCTCAGCACCATTATGCACTTGTTTTATATCTATAGAAATATGACAACCTTATCAGTAAATTAGAGAAAATTATAGCATCCATCTCCCAGGATCATTGAGAGAACTAAATCAGGTAGTGAATATAAGGCACTAATTACTCCATAAACTTACCCGTTAATTATTTGATTATTATTGCTTTCTATTTTCTCTTTTCTTTTCTTTTTTTTTTTTTTTTTTTTGATACGGAGTCTCCCTCTGTCTCCCAGGCTGGAGTGCAATGGCACACTGTCAGCTAACCGCAACCTCCGCCTCCCGGGTTTAAGCAATTCTCCTGCCTCAGCCTCCCAAGTAGCTGGAATTACAGGTGTGCACCACCATGCCTGGCTAATTTTTGTATTTTTAGTAGAGGCTGGGTTTCACCATGTTGGTCAGGCTGGTCTCAAACCCCTGACCTCGTGATCCGCCTGCCTCAGCCTCCCAAAGTGCTGGGATTACAGGTATGAGCCACCACACCCGGCTTATTTTTTCTTAAGAGGTACTTGTTAGTTTCATAATAAAACACTACATTTTATTTTTAGACAAAGGAAAGGTGGCTGCAAGAATAGCACTGCTGAGGCCCGCAGAGGAGGTTCCTTTGAGCAGTTACTGCCTCATGCCTCTGAGCCTGGCTCGCCTACACATTCCTCTCTTCCCTAAGCTTCCTGCTGCCCATGGCCCCGGGCAACCCACCATCACCATGGGGATGCACATCGAGTCACAGGCACTGAGAAGAAATTCTGAGAAGTCCTCCAAGGTGTCTCTCTTCTCGGCGCTGGGAGCTGTGAATGGATTCTCCTGGGCTGAAGGCTCACTCTGGAATTCTATAGCCAACCTAAGAAATCAATGTGTGAGTATATCCACTACCACCTATGCAATCTAAAGATTACAAACACCCTCCTAGGGGATGGTGGGGAGTATCTGTGCTCAGGGTCCAGGAAAAGTATCTCTATTATCAGATCGGGAGAAAATTCAATAGACCACAATGAGGAGAGGATTTGATCCCTCCAGATTCTTATTCCCCACCCCTTCCCTCAACTATGTGTACTTCCACCCCATTGTATGTATTTCTCTGAATATGCCATGCTATTTGCTATTTTTCCATCTCTTTGCCTTTAAATATGCTGCTCTATCTGGAATACTTTCCTCAGATTCTTGAAAACCTAACAAATCCCACATATATACAAAAAAGCATCTCTTCCCCAAGAGACTGTGAGCTCCTTGTGGGCAGGAGCCACTCTGACTTTTCTTTCTAGCCCCACCGTCTAGCATCAGGCATGGCACACAGTAGATACAACAAACATTTGTTAATGTAAACTGAATTAATTCAACAACCATTCAGCGAATACCTATAGTGCTAAGCTAGCTGGGGGGTGATGGGGAACAAAGGTGAATAAGACACAACCTCATGGCACAGCAGCAAAAACTCCACAAGGTGGTAATCTTTAGAAAGGTACTACCCCTAGCTGCCTGTCCTCAAGCCTCCTCCACACACCCCCAAACCCCACCCCAGCCAAAGTCCTCTTTGCCATGCAGAAGAATATCAGAAATCAAGTGCTGCCTCTACAACTTCACTCATTGTCTAAATCCCTTCCAGCCATACCTTCCATTCTATTACTTCATCCGCAGAGGGCCCCTCACCTGCAGGCACTTCTAAATCCCTCCAGAGTGCTCAGGAGGAACTTTCCCCTTTGAAGAATGGCCTTCTCTGAATCTCTACTGGAGGTATGGCCCTGAGGTGGGAGGGAGAGACAGGAACCTAGTAATCAAGTATATGCTATGTGTCTCAGTCTATGCCTGGATGACTGTAGACCTCTTATTCTCACACTGCAGTCAGACATTCCTGTACACCTAACTTTCCAGGAGATCTTGGCTATATCCTTGCAAAATTAATAGCTCCTTTCAAAAATGGTAGCAGGGGCTGGGTGCAGTGGCTCACGCCTGTAATCCCAGCACTATGGGAGGCTGAGGTGGCAGGATCATGAGGTCAGGAGTTTGAGACCAGCCTGGTCAACATGGTGAAACTCTGCCTCTACTAAAAAATTAAAAAAATAGCCAAGTGTGGTGGTTTGTACCTGTAATCACAGCTACTTGGAAGGGTGAAGCAGGAGAACTGCTTGAACCCCGGAGGCGGAGGTTGCAGTGAGCCGAGATCACGCCATTGCACTCCAGCCTGGGTAACAAGAGCAAGTCTCCCTCCCAAGGAACAAAATAAAAAAAAAAATATGGTAGCAGAGCTGGGTGCAGTGGCTCATGCCTATAATCCCAGAATTTTAGGAAGCCAAGGTGGGTGGGTCGCCTGAGGTCAGGAGTTTGAGATCAATATGGTGAAACCCCATCTGGCCAGTATGGTGAAAACCCATCTCTACTGAAGAATTAGCCAGGTGTGGTGGTGCATGCCTGTAATCCCAGCTACTCAGGAAGCTGAGGCAGAAGAATTGCTGGAACCCGGGAGGCAGAGGTTGCAGTGAGCCAAGATTGTGACTCTGCACTCCAGCCTAGGCAACAGAGTGAGACTTTGTCTCTGCACTCCAGCCTAGGCAACAGAGTGAGACTCCATCTCAAAAAAAAAAAAAAAAAAAAATGGTAGCAGTGTTGGAGGGATCTTAACCAACAGTCTCTCTGAACCACAGGACTGGCTCTTGGTCTATTATATACAGAAAGCTGTCACAGGCTAGTGGGTATTAGCTTGACTGTAATGGCCCTATTAGTTGTTCTAAAACACAAGAAAATCCCCACTCCATCAGGTGTAAAGAGCTTAGTTTCCCAAGTTAATCCTGAAAAACATGATCAACATTCATGCTGACAGTGCCTGATATCTTAAGTCTACAGGCTATTTAAAAGCCAGCAACCACAATACATTGCATATTTGTCAGATTCTAAAATTCTAGTGAATCCAGACTTAAATAATTCTGTGAACATGTTTACCCTATCTGCTTATATGATATAAAGAGACAATGTGTATAATAGAATGGGATAAAAATACCATGGAATTTACTATCTAGGCTTAGGTACTTACTTTTTTTTTTTTTTTTTTTGAGACAGAGTTTCATTTTTGTTGCCTAGGCTGGAGTGCAATGGCACAATCTTGGCTCACCACAACCTCTGCCTCCTGGGTTCAAGTGATTCTCCTGCCTCAGCCTCCCAAGTAGCTGGGATTACAGGCATGTGCCACCATGCCTGGCTGATTTTGTACTTTTAGTAGTGACAGGGTTTCTCCATGTTAGTCAGGCTGGTTTCAAACTCCTGACGTCAGGTGATCTGCCCACCTTGGCCTCCCAAAATGCTGGGATTACAGGTGTGTGAGCCACCACGCCCAGCCCTAGGCTTACGTACTTTCTAGTTTTGGACCTTAGAGACAAATTATTTAACCGTCGTGACTTTAGTTTCCCCATCTGTAAAAATGGGAATAGTAATCCTTAAGCCTCAAAGTTCTGCTATTAGGGAAAAAATAGCAACTGACTGTAGCCATGTGTGCATGAGAAAAAGCTACGAAATGGCATACAAAAGTAAGGCAATATACTAATTATCTTTCTAAAAACACATTACAGCATGATCTCCAAAAGAAGCAGGCTACAGTACACTGACCAGGGGTCTCCTGTTCAGACAGGTCTGGGAAAACTCCGCACACCGGTTTAGCATAGCTTCTAGCAACGCCCGCAGTTCCCCGTACTGCACAGGTGGAGCACTCTGATGGTCCTTCCTGCATCCAGAGAGACAAAAGCAGGCTCATGGTAAGACAAGTGTATTCCCATGATACCCCCAGGCTCTCAGGCAATGAGAGGCAGTGTGGTTGGATCAGAACATGGAATCTAATTTGATAAAAATCCTTACTCCAGCTTTTTTCCTCCCCGGCTGTGTAAGGATAGGCCGCCATCATGAACGACACAGTAACTATCCGCACTAGAAAGTTCATGACCAACCGACTGCTTCAGAGGAAACAAATGGTCATTGATGTCCTTCACCCCGGGAAGGCAACAGTGCCTAAGACAGAAATTCGGGAAAAACTAGCCAAAATGTACAAGACCACACCGGATGTCATCTTTGTATTTGGATTCAGAACTCATTTTGGTGGTGGCAAGACAACTGGCTTTGGCATGATTTATGATTCCCTGGATTATGCAAAGAAAAATGAACCCAAACATAGACTTGCAAGACATGGCCTGTATGAGAAGAAAAAGACCTCAAGAAAGCAACGAAAGGAACGCAAGAACAGAATGAAGAAAGTCAGGGGGACTGCAAAGGCCAATGTTGGCGCTGGCAAAAAGTGAGCTGGAGATTGGATCACAGCCGAAGGAGTAAAGGTGCTGCAATGATGTTGTCTATGGCCGTTGTGGATTTTTCACGAGAAGCTTAATAAACTAAAAACTTTCATGTGAAAAAAAAAAAAAAAATCCTTACTCCAGGCTAGGCATGGTGGCTCACACCTGTAATCCCAGCACTTTGGGAAGCTGAGGTTAGTAGATGTCTTGAGCCCAGCAGATGGAGAGGAGCCTGGGCAACATGGTGAAACCCAGTCTCTACAAAAAATTAGGCGAGTGTGATGGCATACACCTTGATCTGTTACTCAAGAGGCAGAGGTGGGAGGATAACCTGAGCCCAAGAAGGTGGAGGCTGCAGTGAGCCGTGATCACACTACTGCACTCCAGCCTGGGAGACAGAACAAGACCTTGTCTCAAAAAAAAAATCCTTACACCAACACTTATCTAGCTGCATAACTTTATGCATATTCCTTGCCCTCTCTAACCATCAATTTTCTCATCTATTAAATGAGGCTTAATAATACTCTCCTCATACATTTATTATGGGGATCAAATTAGATAATGCACGGAAAGCACTTAGCATGATGCTTAATACATAATAAGTCCTTATAAATGTCAGCTGTGTCTATTATTATTATTATTAAGGATACAAGGTTTTCTTGCAGAGAGCCTGCTGGTGAAAGAAGCACCTAGAATTGAAGGTGCATCAGGAGAGTAACAGCCAACGTTTACCAGTAAGTAATGACCTCTCCTGGGGAAGAGGGATCTAACTTTCTGCTACCTCAGTGAGGACAACCAAGATCAATAGGTAAATATAACTAGGTCCCAGAGACAGAGTCTCTGTCACCCAGGCTGGAGTGCACTGGTATGATCTCGACTCCCTGCAACCTCCGCCTCCCAGATTCAAGCAATTCTGCCTCAGCCAACCGAGTAGCTGGGACTACAAGCACGCCACCAAGCCCAATTAATTTTTGTATTTTTAGTAGAGATGGGGTTTCACCATGTTGGCCAGACTGGTCTCACTCCTGACCTCAAGTTAACTATCCACCATTGCTTCCCAAAGTGCTGGGATTACAGGCATGAACAACTGTACCCAGCCTGATAACTTTCTAGGAGTCAAAGTCTATAGAAGTATAGGGGACCAACTAGGGAGAAGTGAGTTCCCCATTCTATGAGATTACACACAGAGACTAGAAAAATACTTTTGGAGATTCAATCATTATCATTGTGGGGAAATGTGGACAGGTAACGCTTAGGGTCCAATTGAACCCTCAGATTCTATAGACTTAGAAGACACAAGAGTCATTGATTTGTTTAATTATGAGCTCCCAAGAGGCAAGGGACAAGTTCCATCTTTTCACTTTACCTAAACAGAGACAGATGCATTGTAAACTGATGATTAACAGAACAGGTGTCAAATGAATGAATGACTATTTGACACAGTATTGGTTTCATAGGGCTGCTATAATAAATTACCACAAACTGGGTGGCTTAAAACAAAAGAAGTTTATCCACTCACAGTTCTGGAGGCTAGAAATCTGAAATCGAGGTGACATTAGGGCCATGTCCTCTCTAAAGCAAGCTTGTTCCACCCACAGCCCACAGGCCGCATGCAGCCCAGGACAAAACATTATGAGATTTATGCATGGACCTTTTTTTTTTTTTTTTTTTTTTTTTTTTTTTTTTTAGCTTATCAGCTATCGTTAGTGTTAGCATATTTTATGTGTGGCCCCAAACAACTCTTCTTCCAATGTGGCCCAGGGAAGCCAAAAGATTGGACACACCTGCAAAGGGTCTTGAAAAGAATCCTTCCTTGCCTCTTAGCTTCTGGTGGTGGCTGCAGTCCTTGGCATTCATTGGCTTGCAGCTGCATTACTCTAATCTCTGCCTGTCTTCACATGGCCACCTTCCCTCTGTGCATGTCTGATTGTGGCTGTATGTCCAAACCCAACTCTCCTTACATAGAGACAAGTCATTGGATTTATGGCCTGGGCTGTATGACTTTAACTAGACTCGATGTACAAAGCCCTATATCCAAATAAGGCACATTCACAGGTTCTCGGTAGATGTTAATACTGGGGACCACTACATAACATAGTAGAGTAGCTAGGAAAAAATCTATTAAGCCTCATCCCCGGGCCTTTGTTGAGCACTGAGAGCAATCTGTTGGGCCTTCTAATAGGTTCTCAGTCAACTGCATATGGTTAAGGCTTGATTTCCTCTTTCCTTCTTCATCTCTGGAAGCTCCAAGTTTGATGATCCCATACAATCATCAAGCCCTAGTTCTACCACCTTTAAATTATTATTATTATTATTATTATTGAAATAGGGTGCCCAGGCTGGAGTGCAGTGGCACAAACACAGCTCATTGCATCTCAACCTCCTGGGCTCAAGCAATCTTCCTACCTCAGCCTCTCAAGTGGATAGGACTACAGGTATACACCACTACACCAGATAATTTTTGTAGAGACAGTATTTCATCAGGTTATCCAGGCAAGTCTCAAACTCCTGAGCTCAAACTCCTGCCTCAGTCTCCCAAAGTGCTGGGATTACAAGTGTGAGCCACTGCACTCACCTCTTTAAATTCTTTTTAGCAGCTCTCACTCTTCATTCTTCCTTCTAGTTGTGCTTTCCAAAGACCCTCTAAACCACCTCACCCCAGAATGACCACCTCAGTAAACATTCTGGGAAGTTAAAGTCAAAAGTAAAATCATCCTTGGCCAGGCGCGGTGGCTCACGCCTATAATCCCAGCACTTTGGGAGGCCAAAGTGGGCAGATCACAAAGGTAAGGAGTTCGAGACCAGCCTGGCCAATGTGGCAAAACCCCACCTCTACTAAAAATACACAAATTAGCCAGGCATGGTGGCGGGTGCCTGTAGTCCAAGCTACTTGGGAGGCTGAGGCAGGAGAATTGCTTGAACCCAGGAGGCAGAGGTTGCAGTGAGCTGAGATCATGCCACCGCACTCCAGCCTGGGTGACAGAGTGAGACTCCATTTCAAAAAAAAAAAAAGTAAAATAATCCAAAACTTAATAACCTGTCCCCTATCCATCTCTCCACAATTCTAACCTCACAGCTCTCCTGCTTCTCCAGGCAACACCCCTTCACGTAATCTGCTGGTCAACTGGCTACTGTACCCTGAGAAATCTCTATACTCTCCAACCCACATGTTTTGCTAATCCTGGTCCTTTCAAAATCTAACTCTCACCCTTCACAGCATATCTGAAATACCACCTCCTGCACAAAAGGTACTACTGGTCCCCTCTAGCACTGACCTGCTGGGAGACTTCCAGCTCAGCATGGGTGCCTCTGATTGACACTGCTCTTACTTATGCTTTTGTTACCTTGTTGGTTTACTTATCCCACAGACTCTGGAATTCATGCCCCAGATTCAGAGATTCAAATTCAGGGAAAGACAGAGGAGGAAAGGAGACAGACTGAAGTCACTGTCATGTAAATGCTATTTTTTGTTTCAATTTTTAGAACCAACCTAGAGTCAAATCACAAAGATTTAAATATAGCTACAGAAGAGACTATAAATATTAACAACTTTCACAATGTAAAATTAAAATATGGCTGACTGACCTTGAGAAGTCGAAGTAGGGAAGAGAGGAGAAAGGAAGAGTTGGGGTGCTGTTTACCACATAGGAACTCAGGAGACAAGGCTTCAAGATGAGAGAACAAGAAATACCAGTTTTAGGTATACTATTTAAAGGTTAAAAAATAAAATATTGCCCAGCGTAGTGGCTCATGCCTGTAATCCCAGCACTTTGGGAGGCCAAGGCGGGCATATCACTAGGTCAAGAGATTGAGACCATCCTAGCCAACATGGTGAAACCCTGTCTTACCAAAAACTTAGCTGGGCATGGTGGCACACACCTATAATCCCAGCTACTCAAGAGGCTGAGGCAGGATAATTGCTTGAACCCAGGAGGCAGAGGTTGCAGTGAGCCAAGATTGTACCACTGCACTCTAGCCTGGCAACAGAGTGAGACTCCATCTCAAAAAAACAAAACAAAACAAAACAAAAAACTATTGACTAGCAAAAATGCCAAGGACATGTAGAGAAGACAAAAAATGTGAGCCAATTAAATCTTGATCTTTCTTATTGGCAAGTCAATAAATAATGTCTTACATTTAAGGGGGGGATTACAGGTACCCGCCACCATACCTGGCTAATGTTTTTATTTATTTATTTATTTATTTATTTTTGAGACGGAGTTTCACTCTTGTTGCCCAGGCTGGAGTGAAATGGCATGATCTCGGCTCACTGCAACCTCTACCTCCTGGGTTCAAGTGATTCTCCTGCCTTAGCCTCCCGAGTAGCTGGAATTATAGGCATGCACCACCACACCTGGCTAATTTTGTATTTTTACTAGAGACAGGGTTTCTCCATGTTGATCAGGCTGGTCTTGAATTCCCGACCTCAGGTGATCCGCCCACCTTGGCCTCCCAAAGTGCTGGGATTACAGACATAAGCCACTGCACCGGGCCAATTTTTTTTTTATATTTTACTAGAGATGGGGTTTCACAATATTGGCCAGGCTGGTCTCAAACTCCTAACCTCAGGTGATCCACCCACCTTAGCCTCCCAAAGTGCTAGACAGGTGTGAGCCACCATGCCCAGCCTATTCCCTTTGATGATAAATCCTTTATAATTTATTTATTTTCAAGAGAGAATATCACTCTGTCACCCAGGCTGGAGTGTAATGGTGTGATCATATCTCACTGTAACCTCAAACTCTGAGGCTCAAGTGATCCTCCCACCTCACCTCCTGAGTAGCTGGGACTATAGGTGCATAGCACCATACCCACTAATTTTATTATTATTATCATTTTTTTGAGGCAGAGTCTCACTCTGTTACCAGGCTGGAGTGCAGTGATGCAATCTTGGCTCACTGTAACCTCCAGCTACCTGATTCAAGCAATTTTTCTGCCTCAGCCTCCCGAGTAGCTGGGATTACAGGCACATGCCACCATGCCCAGCTAATTTTTATATTTTTAGTAGAGACGGGGCTTCATCATGTTGGTCAGGATGGTCTCCATCTCTTGACCTTGTGATCTGCCTGTGTCAGCCTCCCAAAGTGCTGGAATCACAGGCATGAGCCACCACGCCCAGCCTATTTTATTTTATATTGTTTTGTAGGGATGGGGTTGCCCTATGTTGTCCAGGCTAGTCTCAAACTCTTGGCCTCAAGCAATCCTCCCACCCTGACTTCCCAAAGTGCTGTGATTATAGTCATGAGCTACTGTGCTCAGCCAATATTTTCTTATTTTTTGTAGAGATGGGGTTCTTGTTTATTTTGTATTATTTGAATATATTACTTTATTAGAAATTTAAAAGAGAAAATATAACAAAATAAAAGTTACTCTATAAATATGGGTTTCCTCCGTTATTTTTTTTTTAAGATTTCAAGCACCTTACTAAGGAATAATTTCCCATTGTGGTACTAGGATCCATTAGTCTCACTGTCCATTTTAACACCCTTCATTTGCATATTGACTACCTATGAGGAGCCAAAGATAGATCAGTGAAAAAACTGACAAGTCCTTGATCTCCAGGAGCTTATATTTTAGTGGGGACAGGAGAGATACAAAACGAATGAATAGGCCAGGTTCAGTGGCTCACACCTATAATCCTAGCTATTTGGAAAGCTGTTGAACAGCTGAGGCAAGAGAATTGCTTGAACCACGGAGGTGGAAGATGCAGTTAGCTGAGATTGTGCCGCTGCACTCCAGCCTAGGAAACAGCATGAGACTTTGACTCAAAAAAGAAAGAAAGAAAAAAGAATAAACAAGAACTGTGAAATGTTTTATAGGTGCTATAGTAGTCTGATAAGGTCAATTAAGAAAGCAAATTTTGAATGAGACTTGAATGATGAGAAAAATGCAGTCACACAAAGATGTAAGGGAATAATATTTTGGGCAGAGAGAACAATTATGGCAGGAATAAGTTCGATGTGTTCAAGAAACAGAAAGCAGACCAGAGGAATAAGCAAGAAGTGACTGAGTACTGCTTGTGGAGCCAGGGACCCAAATCTAATTCTTTAGATCCCAAATTGGTTGTTTTTATCTCTATGCTAGTAGCATGAACAAATTGAGATTGAAGTTTCTGGAATAAAGCAGCAGGCAGTTGAAAATGTGGTCTGGAGTTCAGGAAAACACTATAGTGGGCTAAATGGTGGTACCCAAAGATACCAGGTCCTAATCCCTGGAACCTGTGAATGTTATTTTCTATAGCAAAGTTTTCACAGATAGGACTAAATTAAGAAACTTGAGATAAAGGCATTATCCTGGATTATTCAGGTGGTCCCCTACATGCCATCACAAGTATCCTTATAAGAGAGAGGCAGCCAGGCATAATGGCTCATGCCTGTAATCCCAGTACTTTGAGAGGCCAAAGTGGGAGAATCACTTGAGGCCTGGAGTTCAAGACCAGTGTGGGGAATGTAACAAGAACCCCATCTCTACAAAAAATAAGAAAAAAAAAATTTAAGAAAAAAGAGAGAAAAGGCAGAGGGAGATTATACACACCAAGAGAAAAGAACACAATGTGGTCACAGAGGCAGTGATTGCAGTGATATGACCATAAGTCATGGAAGCCCCCAGAACCACCAGAAGCTGGAAGAGGCAAGGAAGCATTCCCTATTAGAAGCTCCAAATGGAGTGTGGACCTGCTGATACCTTGATTTCATCTTAGTGATATTGATTTTGGACTTCTGGTCCCTAGAACCATGAGAAGGCAAATTTCTGTTGTTTTAAGCCACCAAGTTTGTGGTAATTTGTTCCTGTAGCAATAGGAAACTAATACAGGCATTTTAGGCATGAAGTATAGATTTGAGCATTATCAGCATATAGCTAGTAGCTATATGAAGCTCTGTGAGTGGCTGAGAGCATTCAAGGAGAAACTACAGTAAGAGAACCAGGGCTAGAGGCTGGAGTTCATAGGTGTTAAAGAGCTGCCAGCTTCTGGTTAAAGATGATAGAGTCAACAGATAGTTACTTCTGCTACTCCTTACCAAAATGAAAGAGAATTTTCTTTCAAGATAAAAGTTCAAAACAGAGAAAAGACAAAAGACATGATAACATAACACTTTGGAAGTATAATTTGGCCCTCTGTATTGTGGTTTCTACATCCATGGATTCAGCCAACTGTGGACCAAAAATATCTATTAAAACCTATAAAAAATAATAATACAACAATAAAAAATAATATAAAATGCAGGCCAGGAACAGTGGCTGACGCCTATAATTCCAGCACTTTGGGAGGCCAAGGTGGGTAGATCACCTGAGGTCAGGAGTTCAAGATCAGCCTGGCCAACGTGGTGAAACCCCATTCTCTACTAAAAATACAAAAATTAGCTGGCCATGGTGGTGCATGCCTGTAGTCTCAGCTACTCGGGAAACTGAAGCAAAACAATTGCTTGAGCCTAGGAGGCAGCAGTTGCAGTAAGCCAAGATCATACCACTGCATTCTGGCCTGGGTGACAGAGCGAGACTCCGTCTCAAAACAAACAAACAAACAAACAAACATGAAATGTAAAATACAGCATAACAACTATTTATATTGCATTAATGTTTTTGTTTGTTTGTGATGGAGTCTCACTCTGTCACCCAGGCTGGAGTGCAATGGCAAGATGTTAGCTCACTGCAACCTCCGCCTCCCAGGCTCAGACGATTCTCTTACTGCAGCCTCCTGAGGAGCTGGGATTACAGGTGTGTGCCACCATGCCCAGGTAGTCTTTTATTTTTGATAGAGATGGGGTTTGACTATGTTGGCCAGGCTGGTCTTGAACTCCTGACTTCAGGTGGTCCGCCCACCTCAGCCTCCCAAAACTGCTGGGATTATAGGCGTGAGCCATAGAGCCTTGCCTACATTGCATTGACATTGCATAGTCATCCCTCAGTATCTGCAGGAAATTGGTTCTAGGACCCCTGAAGATACCAAAATCAGGATGCTCAAGCTCCTTATATAAAATGGTATACTATTTGCATATAACCTATGCATATCCTCCAGCATACTTTATTTATTTTATTTTTTGAGACAGAGTTTCACTCTGTTGCTCAGGCTGGAGTTCAGTGGCGTGATCTCCACTCACTACAACCTCCACCTCTCAGGTTCAGGCAATTCTCCCATCTCAGTCTCCTGAGTAGCTGGGATTACAGGTGTGTGACACCACACCCAGCTAATTTTTATTATTTTTAGTAGAGATGGGGTTTCACCATGTTGGCCAGGCTGGTCTCAGAATCCCAACCTCAGGTGATCCACCTGCCTTGGCTTCACAAAGTGCTGGGATTACAGGTGTGAGTCACCGCACTGGTCCTCCAGTATACTTTAAATCATCTCTAGATTACATATAATACCTAAGACAATGCAAATGCTATATAGTTATTATACTCTTGGGTGTTTTTTTTGTTTTGTTTTTTTTGAGACAGAGCCTTGCTCTGTCACCCAAGCTGGAGTGCAGTGGCACAATCTTGGCTTACTACAACCTCTGCAGCAATTCTCATGCCTCAGCCTCCTGAGTAGCTGGGACTACAGGCACACGACACCATGCCCAGCTAATTTTTCGTATTTTTTGTAGAGATGGGGTTTTACCACATTGGCCAGCCCGGCTGGTCTCAAACTCCTGACTTCAAGTGATCCACCTGCCTTAGCCTCCCAAAGTGCTGGGATCACAGGAATGTGCCAATGTGCCACTGTGTCTGGCCGGGTTTTTTTTTCTTTTTTGGGGGGGGAGAGGGGACAAGGCCTTTCTCTGTCACCCAGGCTGGAGTACAGTGGTGTGATCTCAGCTCACTGCAACCTCTGCTTCCCAAGTTCAAGTGATCCTCCCACCTCAGCCTCCAAGTAGCTGGAACTACAGGTGTACACCATCATACCTGGCTAGTTTTTGTATTTTTAGTAGAGACAGGTTTTGTCATGTTATACAGGTTGATGGTGAACTCCTGGTCTCAGGTGATCTACCCACCTCAACCTCCCAAAGTGCTGGGACTACAGATGTGAGCCACCATGCCCAGCATATATTATATTATTTAGGGAATAATAACAAGAAAAAAAGTCTGTACGTGTTCAATACAGACACGACCATCCATTTTTTAAAACATATTTTCAGCCAAGTGCAGTAGCTCACACCTATAATCCCAGCACTTTGGGAGGTTGAGCCAGGAGAATCACCTGAGGTCAGGCATTCAAGACCAACTTGGCCAACATGGTGAAACCCCATCTAATAATACAAAAATTGCTGGGCGTGGTGGCTCACACCTGCAATCCCAGCACTTTAGGAGGCTGAGGAAGGCGGATCACAAAGTCAGGAGTTCGAGACCATCCAGACCAACTATGGCAAAATCCCCATCTCTACTAAAAAAACAAAAATTAGCCAGGTATGGTAGTACACACCTCTAATCCCAGCTACTCGGGAGGCTGAGGCAGAAGAATCGCTTGAACCTGGGAGGCAGAGGTTGTGGTGAGCCGAGATCGCACCACTGTACTCCAACCTGGGCGACAGAGTAAGACTCCATGTCAAAATAATAATAAACAAAAATTAGCCTGTTGTGGTGGCACACGCCTGTAATCCCAGCTACTTGAGAGGCTGAGGCAGGAGAATCACTTGAACCCAGGAGGCAAAGGTTGCAATGAGCCGAGATCGCACCATTACACTCTAGCCTGGGCAAAAAGAGCTAAACACCATCTCACTACCAAAAAAAGAAAACTGCCATCTATGGTTGGTTGAATCCATGGATGTGGAACCCACAATTATGGAGGGCCAACTATATTAGGTATTATACGTAATCTAGAGATACTTAAATATTAGCTCCCCTGGCCTTGACAGGCCCTTAGGTACATGCAGGGATGGAAATTTCAGCCTGCCTGGGTCTCTCACCTCAGAAAAGCAGAAGTGGCCTTCACAGCCTCAGCAGCCACCTCCAGCACAGGGCTGCTAACTGCTTCTTGGAGGACACAGCCAGCATCTCTGCACATGGCTGAGCTTGTGAACAGCTTGATCTCCTCTGGCTGCCTGAGAAATGGTAAATGAGAAATGTGTAGGAGAACTCTTATCACTGACCACACCAGGAATAAAAGCCCACTTTTACTTCTGCAGTCTGGCCCCAACAAGCTTCATGTTCCACCACTTTGCTCACCGGGTCAGGATTTCAGTGAAAAGCAGCAGACCCTGCTTGTGCAGCTCTGTGTTGTTCATCTTCAGACTTGCCTGCAGGCTCCTCACCACTGCCTCAATTCCTACCATAGGAAAACATGACAGAGGCCAGGGATCACTGCTCTCTTGTTCCTTCACCGCCCACCCAGGAGAGGTGACAGACTCTGGACAGCATGTATCAGTTGGAGGCCACTCATGGAGGAACCCTGACAAGGTTGAGCTAATGGGACCAGACTGTGAGATCTTTAAGGCCTGGCCTTCATTTGATTCATCTGTGTCTCCAACACCCAGTACCGGCCATAGCACAGTCCCTGGCACTTGAGGTTGTCAGTGAACACCTACTGACCAAGCCATATTTTCTCTACTTAGCATACTCCTATTCCTCCTTGGAGAATCAGGTTAAAACCCCACTCCTCCAAAAAGCCTTCCCTGATCCACTCAGAAAGAGCTGTGAACCTCTCCTGAGCCCCCACAGCTCCTGTGCTTCCCTCTAGCAGAGCTCTAATCAGCTCATAAGGAAATTTCCCGCTTGGGTCTCTCTCCCTTTTCTGAGGGCAAGGAGCATGTTATTTGTTATCTCTAAATCGCCAGTTTCCAGCCTGGTGCCTGGTATAAACTAGGAATATAAAATGAATGATTGAATGTGCCTGCTCTAAAAATCTAGATGTGATATAAAAAGTCCCAGACAATGAAGGGACAGTTTCAAGAAACTTTGAAAGAATAAATTACCAAAACTTAGAGACTACCTGGATGGTTAGCTATCTGGGGCATGGGAAAGAATTAAATCTAAGGTTGAGTAACATTGTTTAGAGTTGTTGTTAATATGCAACAATAATTCATTTAGTGGCTAAGAGAAGTGTCCTTCCCTTGCTGAAGAGTCTAAACGTATATACTTCTGATAATCAGTGAAGAGCAGAATATTTGAATATCAATACTTGCATATGAAATCTGGTAATGAGTTTGGGCTAATGGAAATATCTAGACTCAGCACTCCCCTCCAAGATAGAGGATAGCCCCCCATCACTGCTGCTGCTACCTAACTGTAAACTGCTGTCCACCCAACCCAAAGCTAGTACAGGACCCTTACTACGAACCATACACCGTGTGGCACTTGGAAAAAAAAAGTCGCTCTTCTGCCAGGAGTGTCAAGCAGTTGTAGCTGGACCACACGAGCACTTCACTGGAAGAGGAAAGATGCTCAAAGAGGAACTCTGACAGGGGAGAGGATGAGAAAACAATAAATGACAGCAATGTGATAACGATCCCTTAACTGATGCTAAGGACTTGGATTTATTCATCACCTTACTCTTGCTACTTCATCTGTTCACTTACCGTCTCCATGAGTCATGATCATCAATTCACTAATAAACCTGGAAAGTATCCTTGGTTATGGTTTAACCTCTGTTTTTTAACAGATAGGGAAACTGAGTCCCAGAGAAGAGGCACTAGTAGTGAAAGAAGTGGGATTGGAACTTACAACTCCTAATTCTCAGAATGGGCAGTGGCATGGATGAAGGAAAAAGTTTTTAGTCAGAAAGACTTGACTAGGCTTGCCAATTCTTTCGTTCTCTGAGCCTCAACTTCCTTATCTATAAAATAGTAAAGGTGAAGACCTAAGTGTGGTAACATTTGCAGTGCACCTCAGGGCATATATCCCTGCTCATAGCAGTCCCTTGAAAAATATTGCTTCCTGTTGCCTTCCTGGTCCACAGGTCTTTCCACCATGCCACATTAGCTTTTTATTCCTAGATGACCAAATAAATGACAAAAATCAGTAACAAATTGCTCAAGGTCATACAAGAAATCTGTAGCAATAGGATTCAGATGTTATGAGACATACTTCATAGAGTCTGTCATACACAATTGAACCTGTCACCACCCCATCCTTCTAGTATAGGGAGGAAAAAGTTAAAGGGCTCCCCTACCTGGAATGTCAGCATGGATGAAGGCAGGGGCATACTTCTCTGGGGAGTGGACAAGCACCGCAGTTATACAGTGAGCACTGGCCACCTGCAGGGTTTCATCTCTAGAGAGGAGAAGCTGGAGAAACAGGCAGCAAAAAATACCCCAGTCACACCACCAACAGGACCAGAAAAACTGACCTGGGTGCCTCAAGACAATAGCCTATTTCTGATCCTTTCTGTTCCACATGGCACCAGGCACAAGGATGGTGCTCAGGAGAGCAGTTATGGATTATGGGAAAGGGTCTCTGTGAAGAGCAGCAGGTGAGAAAAACAAGGAAAGAACACAATGTAAAATCCACCAGGGGTACTCAAAGAACACTGTCTTCCAGGTTCAAGCAATCCTCCCACCTCAGCCTCTCGAGTAGCTGAGATTACAGGCATGCACCGCCACACAATTTTTTCTATTTTTAGAAGACACAAAATTTCATCATGTTAGCCAGGCTGGTCTGGAACTCCTGACTTCAAGTGATCTGCCCACCTTGGCCTCCCAAAGTGCTGGAATTACAGGTGTGACCCACTGTGCATAAACCATAAAAACTAATTTTTTGTGTTTTTGTTCTGTGTGTGTGTGTTTGTTTTGTTTTGTTTTTGTTTTTTTTAGTGGAGATGGGGTTTTGGCCAGGCTGGTCAACTCCTCAAGTGATCCACCTGCCTTGGCCTCCCAAAGTGCTAGGATTACAGGCATGTGCCACCATGCCTGGCCCATTTCATATTAAGTCTTTAAATGTCAGCTCAAATGTCAGTCCTTCAAAGAGGTCCTGCCCTACCATTCAACCTGTAAATGGCTTTATCAGCTACTATCTCCCCTTTATTTCCTCCACAGCATTTGTAACAATCTGTAAGGGCAAGAAACATGTCTGTTTTCATAACATGGTATTTCCAGTGCCCAACACAGGGACTGACACATTACATTAGTGCTTGGTAGGTATTTGACCAAATAAATGAATCATCATTGCCACAGTAGGAACACAAACATTGAGAACATATTCCCAAGGACCTGTTTTTGGAGAAAAAGGTTGATCTTCCGCCAAAAGCAGAAAAGAATAGCATTAGACTCACAATTTCAAAAATGTCAGAATGGAGAACACATGCCAATCTTATCTTTATTTAAAATTTTGATATTTTGTTCATCATTAATTTTTTGCATTAATTTTGATACCTAAAGATATTAGTTCTCTTGATTGCTGAGTTTCTTTAGCACTCATTTAATTTTACACCCAAGGCAAGTGCCTCACTTGCCTTCCCTAGTACCAAACCTGCTGGTGGCTATAGTAAAATAAAATCCTGATCATCCACAATTGCCAACAGAAGAGTATTCTCCACATATAGATGAAAGCGGGGACCTTTAAGCCAAGATTTCTGTCTCTACAAAGTTCTCTCACCCTAGGGTAGCACTCTTTAATGTCTGCCACTGCCATCCCCATGCTACCTTGGTGTTCTGTGAGGCCACAGACCCTTTTTGTAAGTACTTATGCCCCTGCTGGACCCAGGATTAAATGTTCTAACCACAAGTTAACATGGACTCCAGGATGGCAACAGAGAAATTAACATAGCAAGGGACCTGGCATGAGATTTTCTGGTTCAGACACATAGGACTTGCTTCCCAGAGTTTATAGGCCTTGCATAGACCATTCTAAAGTCATCACAGAGAACCAAGGAGCAATTTGCTCTGGCTTTTACCCATCCTCAACTGTCCCCTTCTCACTTCTAACCAGAGCTCCTCCTTCTCTTCCTTGCTGCAGACAGAGCCCCAGAGTTTGGGCAATCAACCTCTGCTATCATATGAGGGTTTGCAGCTCTGCCAGCCCCTGTGTTGAGCACTGAGGAGAGATGCCAGACTTTGGTCCTGCCCTGAAGGAGCTCCCAGCCAGTCAACCACAATATGGGATGAGGTAAGCACTGTGACAGTGGGTCACATTCTGCTGAAAGGAGCCAGGGTGACATGGGAGTCCCAGAGTCTTAAAGCCTGACTCAGATCAGCAGACAAGGAGAGGAGAAAAAGCCCTATAGGCAGAGGAAGAGCAACTGCACAGGCATTGAGACAGGATGACCTAGCATATGCAGGACCAGGGAGAGATTGCATGTGGCTGGAGAACTGGGTTGTGCAGTGGAAGAGACAGGAAAGTGAGGCAGAAGGGATGAGCAGGGTCCAGATAAAGACAATTCTCAGTACCAACCTGAGAAGCTGATCCCTAAAGCACTGAGGTGACTTTGACTCTGTTGCTATAAGTATTCTCCATTTTCAGGCAGCCCAAATGTGAAGGGGAAGTGCAGAGATAAGAATTTACAACTGAGGCTGGGTGCAGTGGCTCACACCTGTAATCCCAACACTTTGGAGCCCAAGGTGGGAGGATCACTTGAGTCCAGGAGTTGAGACCAGCCCAGACAACATAGAAAGATCCCTGTTTCTACAAAAAATAAAAAATTAGCCATACACCATGGCAAACACCTGTAGTCTCAGTTACTCAGGAAGCTGAAACAGGAGGATTGCTTGAACCCAGGAGGTTGAGAGGCTGCAATGAGCTATGATTGTGCCACCGCACTCTAGCCTGGGTATATAGAGCAAGACCTCAACTCTTAAAAAAAAAAAAAAAGAAAAGAAAAGAAAGTTAGTTTACAAATAAAAAGAAAACTACTTTCTTTTTTCTTTTTTTTGAGATGGAGTCTTACTGTTACCCAGGCTGGAGTGTAGTGACATGAGCTTGGCTCACTGCAACCTCCACCTACTGGGTTCAAGCGATTCTCCTGCCTCAGCCTACCGAGTAGCTGGGATTACAGGTGCCCACCACCACACCTAGCTAATTTTTGTAGTTTTGGTAGAGACGGGGTTTCACCATCTTGGCCAGTCTGGTCTTGAACTCCTGACTTCGTGATTCACCCGCCTAGGCCTCCCAAAGTGCTGGGATTACAGGTATGATCCACGGTACCCAGCAAGAAACCTAATTTCTTTCTTTTTTTTTTTTTTTTTTTTTTGAGATACAGTCCTGCTCTGTCTCCCAGGCTGGATTGCAGTGGCACCATCTCTGCTCACTGCAACCTCTGCCTCTAGGTTCCAGGGATTCTCCTGCCTCAGCCTCCCAAGTAGCTGGACTACAGGTGTGCACCACCACGCCTGGCTAATGTTTTTGTATTTTTTAGTAGAGATGGGGTCTCACCATATTGGCCAGGCTGGTCTCGAACTCCTGACCTCATGATTCACCTACCTCAGCCTCCCAAAGTGCTGGGAGAGGGCCGGGCGTGGTGGCTCACACCTGTAATCCAAGCACTTTGGAGACCAAGGCGGGCGGATCACCTGAGGTTGGGAGTTCAAGACCAGCCTGACCAACATGGTGAAACCCTGTCTTTAAAAAAAAAAAAGAAGACGAAGAAGAAAAAGTGCTGGGATTACAGACATGAGTCACCGCTCCCAGCCAGTGTATTGTTTTGCCCAGTAAGAAAACACTTGGAAATCTGAGATAGGAGTGGTAGATGAAGACAAGGCCCAAGAAGCACTTAGTTCCCCTTATTATTGAACCTAGAGACTAGGAATCACAAAACAATTACCTTTTTGAGCACCAAGGGCAGTGAGGGATCTCCTGGGGGCCCCTCAATATTCTTAGCACTTTCTCCTAGTGCAACCTTGTTCATGATCATGGACACAAAGAGATCATACTTCAATAGCTGCCTCAGCAAACCTAGGAGACAAAGAGATTGGGAAGTAAAAAGAAAGGAACACAGGCACCAGCATATTCCCAAGATAGCTCCTCAGACAAGCCCAGAGGAATTTCTTTGTGTCTCCATAAATATAAAGGATGGTTAGAATCCTTAAGCACTAATTTGCTTTTCACATCCATCTCTCTTCCATACAGATCTAATGAGAGCCCACTAAGTGCTAGGCCTAACTGTAAGCTTCATGAGAGCAGGAATAATGTGAGTTTTTTCACCATAACATCATCAATCACCTGGCATAGTTCCTGACACATAGCAGAAACTCAAATATTTTTTATTGACAAAGGTGGCATACACTCCTGCAGGAAAAACAGACACAAAAACAAGTCAGACAAGACCATGCACAGTTGCTCACACCTGTAATCCAGCACTTTGGGAGGCCAAGTCAGGTGTATCACTTGAGGTCAGGAGTTCAAGACCAGCCTGGTCAACACAGTGAAGCCCCTACTCTACTAAAAAAGTAGCCTGGCATGGTGGTGTGCGCCTCACAAGCGCTTATAAGGATCTTGGGTTGTAAAGCAAATGAATAAGATGATATATAACAGAATATAAGACCCATAGTGCTTGAAGGATCCAAAGGATATCACTACACCCCTGGCTGCAGGGGGAGGGTAGGAAGGAAAGGCTCCAGAGAAGAGGAGGCCTTTAAAATGTTGTATGGGGCCAGGGGCAGTGGCTCACACCTGTAATCCCAGCACTTTGGGAGGCCAAGGCGGGCAGATCACAAGGTCAGGAGTTCAAGACCAGCCTGACCAACATGGTGAAACCCCATCTCTACTAAAAAATATAAAAATTAGCCGGGCGTGGTTGCACATGCCTGTAGTCCCAGCTACTTGGGAGGCTGAGGCAAGAGAATCGCTGGAACCTGAGAGGCAGAGGTTGCAGTGAGCTGAGATTAGACCACTGCACTCCAGCCTGGGTGACAGTTTGAGACTCCATCTCAAATAAATAAATAAATAAATAAAGTGTTGTACGAAAAGAGAGAAGGTTAGCATTCCCCTTGACCAGGATGAAAGAGGCCCTCAGGCTTGACAAACATGCATAGGATTAATTTTTTTAAATTAAAAAAAAAACGAGGTGGCATTTAAAAATGGGAATTCTGGCTGGGTGTGGTAGCTCATGCCTATTATCCCAGCACTTTGGAAGTCCAAGGCACGTGGATCCCCTGAGTTCAGCAGTTTGAGACTAGCCTGGGCAATACAGTGAGACCTAGACTCTACAAAAAGTTTTTTTTAATTAGCCAAGCATGGTAGTGCAGGCTGTGGTCCCAGCTACTCGGTAGGCTGAGGTGGGAGGATTGCTTAAGCCCTGGATGTCAAGGATGTAATGAGCTGTGATCATACCACTGCACTCTAGCCTGGGTGACAGAACAAGACCCTCTGTCAAAATAAATAAGTAAATAAAAATTAAAAAAAATAAAATAGGGAATTCCCAGTATTATCATTGAGATTGCCCTCTGCTATGGCCAGGTGAGCTGTAGGACTGCCCAGGGCCTCACCTTAGAGCCCGTACTTGCCCCCTTTTGTTCTATATGCACTAACTCCAATACTGCCCAGCTCCAAGTTACCACAGATACAGGTTGCTTCATACTTTGTGCTTTGGCCCATGCTTCTGCCTTCTTCCCCTTCCATCAATTTAGGACTCAGTCCAGGCAATCCTTTCCTTTAGGAAGCTTCTCCTGTCCCCTGCTCCTACCTACCCTGTGCTGTGCACTTCCAAGATAGCACTCATTGCGCTAGACTCTAGTTGTCCACGTGTGTCTTCTACACTGGCCTGTGAGCTCCCCCAAGATACAGCTTGGATTTGATAATCTCTGTGACCTCAGAGCCCAGCACAGGGCCTGGTATAGAACGAATGCTCACTATATATAGCTAGATTATTCATAACAGAGCTCCTGATCCAAATTTTGAAAAGAAGCTGGCCAGGCATGGTGGGCTCATGCCTGTAATCCCAACACTTTGGGAGGCCAAGGCAGGTGGATCATGAGGTCCGGAGATGGAAACCATCCTGGCAAACATGGTGAAATCCTGTCTCTACTAAAAATACGAAAAAAATTAGCTGGGAATGGTGGCATGCACCTGTAGTCCCAGCTACTCAAGAGGCTGAGGCAGGAGAATAGTTTGAACCCAGAAGGCAGAGGTTGCGGTTCGCCAAGATCACACCACTGCACTCCAGCCTGGTGACAGAACGAGACTTCGTCAAATAAATAAATAAATAAATAAATAAACAAACAAACTAAAAAGAAAAGAAAAAAAGAAGCTGCTGTCACCCATAGACTATAGACTATGCTTTTCTCTACAGTTTCTACCTGAAAACAGGCCCTCACCAGGCACCAATCCACAGTGCTCATCTGTTCTGTCCAAAATAAGAAATCTCCCTGCTCAGAACAGTTGATAGACTTTATGTATTTATGTAAAAAAAACATAGCAGGAGAGGAAGCTAAAAGGTTATACTGGGGCTGCTAAACAGCCTCAAATACAAGCAGAGAAACCTAGCACTATGGTTTGAATGTGTCCCTCAAAGTCACATGTTGGAAACTTAATCCCCAGTGCAGCAGTATTGGGAGCTGGGGCCTATGGGAGGTGTTTGGGTCATGAGTCTGGGGTTTGGACCCTCATGAATGAATTAATGCTATCACCATTGAAGTGGGTTTGTCATCAAGAGAGTGGGCTCCTCATAAAAGAACAAGTTCAGACCAGGCACAGTGGCTCACCCCTGTAATCCCAGGACTTAGGGAGGGTGAGATGGGTGTATCACCTGAGGTCAGGAGTTTGAAACCAGCCTGGCCAACATGGTGAAACCCTGTTTCCACCAAAAACACAAAAATTGGCCGAATGTGGTGGTGGGCACCTATAATCCCAGGTACTCAGGAGGCTGAGGCAGATGAATCGCTTGAACCCGGGAGGTGGGGAGCTGAGACTGCCTCACTGCACTCCAGCTGGGCAACAGAGCAAGGCTCCATCTCAACAACAACAACAACAAAAGGACAAGTTCAGTCCCCTCTAGCCTTTTATCTTGCCCTCTCTTTGCCCTTCCACCATGGAATGACAGAGCAAGAAGGACTTCACCAAATGCCAGCCTCTTAACCTTGAACTTCCTAGGTTCCAGAACTGTGAACCAATAAATTTCTGAACGAACAGGTTCTTCATTATAAATTACCTAGTCTGTGGTATACTGTTTGTTACAGCAGCATAAAATGTACTAAGACACCTGGGCTTTACCCTGGAGGTCAGAGAGAACCATGGAAGAATTTCTGACTTAAGAAAGTGACAGGATGTTAGCTGTACAAGGTAAAGATTAACTTGGCAGCAAGTCTGGGATGCACTAGGGCAGGCAGTAAAGACTAAAGGCAGAAAAAATTGCTGTCCCACTTTCCTTCCTATTAAGAAGTCATACTAACTCTAGGCATCTTTCACACAGTGTGCCTCTCATTTCCCAAACCTTGTGGCTTCTATCTTTTGCAAAACAGCAAACTTCCATACTACTCGAGAACCCAATATCTCAAGTCCTCTAACAAAATATCAAAAACTTATTCTCCCTTTTTTCTCCAGCCTCATGTCTTACCCAAGCAGTTAATCTGCAGCTCCTTTGTCTGGGCACCATCCAGGATGGAAAGGAAGAGGGGAAAAAGCTTCTCCCGGAAGTGTCCTGAAAGCATCTCAGCGGCCACTGGTGAGGAGTACAGCTTCCCATAAAGGTAACAGACAGAAGCTTTTATGCCCTCATTGGGGTATAGTAAGCCTCTCAACAGATGGTCCATCAGGTTGCCTGTTCAGAAAATGACCAAAGAGCCAGAGAAAATTTTACAATGTCAATTGCTATATGAAACTCCAATCTATCATTCCCAATGGGGTAGTAACGGTAAGTCCCTAAAATCCCCCACAATAAATATTTTCTGCATGCTTAATCTAAAGGGAAAACCAAACTAGGCAGAGTGACTCACATCTGTAGTCCCAGCATTTGGGAAGGCCAAGGCAGAAGGATCATCTGAAGTCAAGAGTTTGAGACCAGCTTGACCAATACGGCAAGACCCTGCCGCTACTAAAAACACAAAAATTAGGCCAGGCGCAGTGGCTCACGCTTGTAATCCCAGCACTTTGGGAGGCCGAGGCAGGCGGATCACCTGAGGTCAGGAGTTCAAGACCAGCCTGGCCAACACGGTGAAATCCCATCTCTACTAAAAATACCCAAAAAATTGGCTGGGTACATTGATGGGCACCTGTAATCCCAGCTCCTTGGGTGACCGAGGCAGGAGAATCACTTGAACCCAGGAGGTGGAGGCTGCAGGGAGCCAAGATCACAGCATTACACTCTAGCCTAGGAAACAAAAGTTAAACTTTGTCTCAAAAAAAAGTATTAGCCAGGCATGCTGGTACCTACCTGTAATCACAGCTACTCGGAAAGCTGAGGCAGGAGGACTCATTGGAACCCATGAGGCAGAGACTGCAGTGTGCTGAGATCATGCCACTGCACTGCACTCTAGCCTGGGCAACAGAGCAAGATTCCGTCTCAAAAAAAAAAAAAAAAAAGGCCAGGTATGATGGCTCATTCCTATAATCTCAGCACTTTGGGAGGCCAAGGTGGGAGGATCACTTGAGGCCAGCAGTTTGAGACCAACCTCCTCAACATAGTGAGACCTGGTCTCTAAAAAATAATAATGGCCGGGTGCAGTGGCTCATGCCTATAATCCCAGCACCTAGGGAAGCTGAGTGGGCGGATCACCTGAGGTCAGGAGATCGAGACCAGCGTGGCCAACATGGCAAAACTCTGTCTCTACTAAAAGTACAAAAATTAGCCAGATGTGGTGGCAGGCATCTGTAATCCCAGCTACTTGAACTTGGGAGGTGAAGGATGCAGTGAGCCGAGATTGCGTCACTGCACTCCAGCCTGGGCAACAAGAGCGAGACCCAATCTCAAAATAATAGTAACAATAATAATAATAATTAGGCCAGGCACGGTGCCTCATGCCTGTAATCCTAGCACTTTGGGAGGCCAAGGTGGGTGGATCACAAGATCAGGAGTTCTGCATGGTGAAACCTGGCCAGCATGGTGAAACCACGTCTCTACTAAAAATATAAAAATTAGCCAGGTATGATGGCACACCCCTGTAGTTCCAGCTACTCAGGAGGCTGAGGCAGGAGAATTGCTTGAACCTGGGAGGTGGAGGTTGCAGTGAGCCAAGATCATAGCACTGCACTCCAGCCTGAGCAACAGAGCAAAACTCCAAAAAAAAAAAAAAAAAAAAAAAAAATTAGCCCAGCCTGGTGGTGGACACTTATAATCCCAGCTACTCGGGAGGCTGAAGCAGAAAAATCACTTGAACCTGGGAGGCAAAGGTTGCAGTGAGCCAAGATCACGCCACTGCAATCGTGTGGGCGACACAGAGATCTCGACTCTCTCAAAAAATTATTATTTTTTTTTTAAAAAAGGGAAACCAACTTAAAGAAGTTTATTTGCCCTTTGATAAATCCACTGTGAGATATTTATTTGCATTTCACTGATAGAAAAAAGTGCTTCTATATTCCAGAATTCCTCCTTCCATCCAAAAGGAAGGTTCATAGTAGGTACTTAATTAATTTGTGTTAAAGAATGAATGGTAATAGTCCAAGAATAGAGTCAGAAATCTGACCTTTTTCAAACTGACCAATATACAGCACATTTTGCAAATGGGGAAACTGAAGGCTAGAGTAGGAAAGTAATGTCATCCCAGGTATACAGAATGAATGGGCCACCCAGATGGCAGTATGATAAAAGCAGGTAAAAGGGCAGTGGCAGCTCCTGCCACAAATCACTCACCGTGCTCCATTACAAGCTGGTCTGCCAGAGCAGGGATGGCATCCACCAACTTGCCAAGAAGAGTCAGGGTAGCCAGGCTGCCTCGCATGGAGGGCATATTACATAGCTACAGAAAGCGAATATGTTCCACTCTGTCAATTAGGATCAGGACAGATCTCCCACCAAAACTAATCCTGCCCTACCCACACAGGCATGTTGCATGCGTCTCTCACCACAATCAGCAATCAACTTTTTTAGCCTAGTGTCCAGTGCCCCCATTAGACTGGGAACTCCCAGAGGAGAGGGACATGAGTCCCTTTCCTGAGTCCTCTCAGAGTCTTCAGTACCTAGCTCAGTCCATGTTTGTTAAACTGAATTAAAATTAGCATATTTTCACCCCTATGGAACCAGAAACTGGAGGACAAAAGTTTGAAATGTCATGAAGACAGAACACCGATTCAATGTAAAAAAAAAAAAAAAAAAAAAAAATACTGGCTGGATGCAGTGGCTCAAGCCTGTAATCTCAGCACTTTGGGAAGCCAAGGAGGGCAGATCACCTGAGGTCAGGAGTTCGAGACCAGCCTGACCAACATGGTGAAACCCTGTCTCTACTAAAATTGTAAAAATTAGTGGGGCCTGGTAGCCCATGCCTGTGATCCCAGATACTCAGGAGGCTGAGGCAGGAGAATCACTTGAACCCAGAAGGTCGAGGTTGCAGTGAGACAAAATCACACCACTGCACTCCAGCCTGGGTGGCAGAATGAGACTCGATCTGAAAAAAAAAAAAAAATTATCATTGTTATTATAACTACTCTTACTGAACATTCTCTGTATACCAGGCACTATGCTTCATGCTTTACAGAGAAAGTCAATAGTCCACGTTTTACCTTTTCTATTGACTAGCCATACCACTTTTGGCAAGATTCTTAACTCTTTTTTTTTTTTTTTATTTTTTTTAAAACGGAGTTTTCTTTTTTTTACCCAGGCTGGAGTGCAATGGCGCAATCTCGTCTCACCGCAACCTTCGCCTCCTGGGTTCAGGCAATTCTCCTGCCTCAGCCTCCTGAGTAGCTGGGATTACAGGCACGCGCCACCATGCCCAGCTAATGTTTTGTATTTTTAGTAGAGACGGGGTTTCACCATGTTGACCAGGATGGTCTCGATCTCTTGACCTCGTGATCCACCCGCCTTGGCCTTCCAAAATGCTGGGATTACAGGCGTGAGCCACCACGCCCGGCCGATTCTTAACTCTTGTGGGTAATAATAACAGCTTTACAGGGTTGATAGGACTGAATGAGATACTGCATATAAAACACCTAATACAGTGCCTAGCCTATACAATGTGCTCAATAAATCTTAAGTGCTCATCATAATAACAAACATTGATATACATAATTATAAATTCAATCTATTAATCACATGTAAAATAATTATGACATAATTGAAATATAATTTATACTGAAATGTTGCTTGTGATGGTGTTAAGATAAACATCTGTCTTCCTTCTGCAAAATAAATGAAAAGTTATTCTGATATTATTGCTCAGTCTTAACACTGCTCTTCAACTGACTTTTTTTTTTTTTTGAGTTGGAGTCTTGCTTTATCACTGAGGCTGGGGTGCAGTGGAGTGATCTTGGCTCATTGTAACATCCACCTCCTGGGGGTTCATGCAATTCTCTTGCCTCAGCCTCCTCAGTAGCTGTGATTACACTTTGGGAGGCTGAGGCAGGCAGATCACCTAAGGTTGGGAGTTCAAGACCAGTCTGCCCAACATGGAGAAACCCTGACTCTACTAAAAATACAAAATTAGCTGGGTGTGGTGGCGCATGCCTGTAATCCCAGCTACTTGGGAGGCTGAGGCAGGAAAATCACTTGAACTTGGGAGGCAGAGGTTGTGGTGAGCCGAGATTGCGCCATTGCACTTCAGCCTGGGCAACAAGAGCGAAACTCCATCTGAAAAAAAGAAAGAAAGAGGCTGGGTGCGGTGGATCACACCTGTAATCCCAGCACTTTGGGAGGCCGAGACAGGCGGATCACGAGGTCAAGAAATTGAGACCACCCTGGCCAACATGGTGAAACCCCACCTCTACTAAAAATACGAAAATTAGCTGGGCGGGGTGGCGCACACCTGTAGTCCCAGCTGCTCGAGAGGCTGAGGCAGAATTGCTTGAACCTGGGAGGCGGAGGTTGCAGTGAGCTGAGATCGCACCACTGCACTCCAGCCTGGTGCCTGGCGATGGAGCGAGACTCTGTCTCAAAAAAAAAAAAAAAAAGAAAGAAAGAAGTCGGAGCGTGGTGGCTCATACCTGTAATCCCAGCACTTTGGGAGGCCGAGGCAGGTGGATTACCTGAGGTCAGGAGTTCTGAGACCAGCCTGGCCAACATGGTCAAACTGTGTCTCTACTAAAAATGCAAAAATTAGCCGGGCATGGTGGCAGTCACCTGTAATCCCAGCTCCTCCGAAGGCTGATGCAAGAGAATCGCCTGAACCTTAAGGCAGATGTTGCAGTTGGCAGAGATCGCCCCACTGCACTCCAGACTGGGGGACGAGCGAGACTTCGTCCCAAAAAAAAAAAAAAAGGGAAAAGAAGAAAGCTATAAAGAAACTGGAACAGGATCAGTGGCCCCAGGCCTTAACTCTGATTCTGCCACCAACTGAGTGAACTCACAGACTTCAATCTGTCATTTGTTCAAAGAATGCTTGATCCAGCTCTGACAACTGAGGACTCTGAGATATCTCAAGAATCCGTAGATATTTACTGACCTCTTTGTGGCACTCATCCAGCAGGCAACGGATGGTCTGCTCCAGCTTCAGCTGCGTTGTGAGCTGAATAAGGACTGAGTAGACACAATAGCATTACTAACCAGGACACACCACCAAACCAAAGTCCGCCTTCCATGGCCCTTCTACTCAGTCAATGCAGGGTCGTGATTTGCCTGGGATAATTGGTATTATTCTTTTCTATTTCTTCCATTAAACTATGTGTACACATCCAAACTCAAGGAGTTCTAGATGCTGCTTTTTTGTTTTGTTTTTCCTTTTGTTTTTCTTTTGTTTAGAGACATGGTCAACATCCAGGCTAAAGTGCAGTGGTGTGATATAGCTCATTGCAGCCTTGAATTCCTGGGCTCAAGCGTTCCTCCCACTCAGCCTCTCATGTAGCTGAGACTAGAGGTACATGCCACCATGCCTGGCTAATTTTCTAATTTTCTTGTAGAGACAGGGTCTTGCTATGTTGCCCGGGCTAATCTCAAATGCCTGGGTTTAAGCAATCCTCCTGCCTGATTCCCAAAGTGCTGGGATTATAGGTGTGAGTTACCATGCCTGGGCTTCTTTTATGTCAGTGGTTCTCAACTCAGGCTGCACATCAGACTCACCTAGGAAGCTTTAAAAAAATACTAATGCCCAAGTCCCACTCCAGACCAATTAAATCAGAACGTGTAAGGGAAAAGCCCAATATATTGTTTAATGTGAAGAAATATACACATATATATACACAAAAATATATTTATATTTAAATATATTTTAATGTTTTATACTTAAAAATAATTTTCAAAACATAAAATTCTAGTGTATTTCTAAAGTTCTCCAGGTAAGTCTACTGTGAAACCAGATTTGAAACTGCTATTTTATATTATCTCTACTTTTCCCTTCCTCAGAGTTTGCTCCTTTATATATACTAAAAAAAAGAATTATTAGCAAGTTCCTGTGCCAATTATTACATTATCTCTCAGCTCCAAACCCACCCTTGTCTACAATCATTTGTGGTACTTCTGCTGGTGTCTTTGAGGAGAAATTCTGCAAGGTTGGAAAAGCTGCAAACTAAATTCAGCAGCTGCTGTGAGAAGGTTCTGTCACTGTAGTGTCAAGAGGCATTCTAGGCTAACATGCTCAGAAACAAGAAGCAGGCAGAAAGCAAACAAGAATAATGAGGAAGGAGCAAGTCCTTCTCCCCTGACCCTTAGAATCCCTCCAGTGCTCTTAACCTGGGTGAAGTTCCTGGGGTCTGGTAATGGTTCTGCAAGCTGTGCTGGTACCAACCAGAAGTGGATGGATGGCTGCAGGATTGTAGCTCCACTAGAGGGTGGCCTTGAAGGAAAATGATGACGGGAAATCCCCCAGGTGGTCAGAACAAGTGGTACACTGTCTACATTAGCTACGATGAGAGCTGGTCAGAAGTACATACAGATCATATTGCCTTATAAGCAACTGCTAACTCTTTGGCTGGATAGTCACAGACTTGAGAAATACACAATTGAAAGACTGGTAACTGGGCCAGGTGTAGTGACTCACACCTGTAATCCTAGCATTTTGGGAGGCCGAGGAGGGTGGATCACCTGAGGTTGGTAGTTCAAGAGCAGCCTGGCCAACATGGAGAAACACTGTCTCCAGAAAAAAATACAAAATTAGCCGGGCGTGATGGTGGTTGCCTGTAATCTCAGCTACTCAGGAGGTTGAGACAAGAGAATCGCTTGAACCCAGGAGGCAGAGGTTGTGGTGAGCCGAGATCGCGCCATTGCACTCCAGCCTGGGCAACAAGAGTGAAACTCCATCTCAAAAAATATATATATAAAAATTAGCCAGGCATGGTGGTCTGTAATCCCAGTTACTCAAGAGGCTGAGGCAGGAGAATCACTTGAACCTGGGAGGCAGAGGTTGCAGTGAGCCAAGATTGTGCCACTGCACGCCAGCCTGGGCGACAGAGTGAGACTAAAAAAAAAATATATATATACATTGGTGACAATGAGGCCTGGAGAAGATGGACCTTTCAGAATGAGCATAAAGTATGAAGATACTTGTCTCTTGTGTGAATATTTCCTAAAGAAAATCTGCTGTAGAAGAGGTTCTCAATAACCAGGTGGTCAAAATGGCACATTTTTTGAATGTTAATTCACCTCTTTCCCTAGCCATCAAGTGCTTATTCAATGGATCCATGTACAAAGCGGCTATAGTGGCAGAGCTGGAGGCTATGCATGGGGCTCAACAACCTGGACTTTCTCTTGTCAAGGCTGAACTGATTAATGCTATCACTGAGTGTCTAATCTGCCAACAGCAGAGACCAACACTAAGACCCCGGCATGGCACCATTCCTGAGGGCACCAGCCAACTATATGGTGTCATGTGGATTACACTATACTTCTTCCATCCTGGAGGGGCAGAAATTTGTCCTTACTGGAATAAACATGTATTCTAAATACGAACTTACCTTCCCAAACCATAATACTTCTGCCAAAAACACATCTGTAAGCTTACAGAATGGCTTATTCAATGTCATAGTATTCTGCACAGCATCACTTGGATCAAGGAACTCATTTCACAAGAGAAGTGAGGCAAAAGTAAAAAAAAATAAAACAAAAAGAGAGAGAAAGAAGTTGAAGACCAGCCTGGGCAACATGGCAAAACCCCGCCTCTAGTAAAACTACAAAAATTAGTCAGCCGTGGTGGCTTATGTGAGTAATCCCAGACATTCAGGAGACTGAGACAGGAGAATCACTTGAACCTGGGAGATGGAGGTTTCAGTGAGCCAAGATCACGCCACTGCACTCCAGCTTGAGCAACAGAGTGAGACTTCATCTCAAAATAAATAAATAAATAGGCCAGGCACGGTGGATCACACCTGTAGTCCCACCACTTCGGGAGGCCCAAGTGGGCGGATCATGAGGTCAGGAGACCGAGACCATCCTGGTTAATACAGTGAAACCCCATCTCTACTAAAAATACAAAAAAATTTAGCTGGGCTTGGTAGCACCTGCCTGTAGTCCCAGCTACTCGGGAGGCTGAGGCAGAAGAACCACTTAAACCGGGGAGGCGGAGGTTGCAGTGAGCTAAGATCGCGCCACTGTACTCCAGCCTGGGTGACAGAGCAAGACTCCGTCTCAAAAAAATAAATAAACAAACAAATAAACAATCACCAGAGATGGATGGTATGACTGTCTTCCAGAAATGTGTATACTTAGTATTGGAACTTTCCATCTCCATACACTGGGGACAAATTGAGAATGACTTAGTTTATATGAAGTGTATGAATGAAGGATACTTGGATCTCGTTAGGTAGAAACAAAGTTCTTTTTGTTCTGTGGGAGTTCAAATATGTGGAGAAGTGTGTTTGGACACCAAGTATCCAAAGGAATGGACCAAACCAGTCATTTCACTATTGTCTTTCAGCTCCAAAACTCACCCTGTACTTTGCCTTGGAATACTAGGGCTGGACTCTGCAAACTACATTTTTGCTTTGGTAGCTGAACCCCATTAAGCTCTGCCAATAAAGAGCACTGTAGGAAGAAGGAATTTTCTCCTCCCTCTTTATTTCCTATGAGTTTCCTGTCTGCTTCCCATTCATACAATACACTCCTCATTCATATAATGCACTTCCCTCTTAATATTTATTTTTTTTAAGAGACAGTCTTTGTATGATGCCCAGGTTGGACTTGAACTCCTGAGCTCAAGCTATCCCTCTTGCCTCAATCTCCTAAGTAGCTAGGACTACAGACCCACACCATGGTGCCTGGCACCTTAGCAATTCTTTATCCTGGCAGTAGCAGCACCATTCTATGACAGCAGCTGAATCAAGCCTGCAGTTTTTCCAGAACCACCTTCATTGCCTCTCTCCTTCTCCAGAGACGACAGTATTATCTAGTCAGTGCCACTCAGTGGTCTGAGTTTCACATGTGCACCCCTCCTCCACACTTCTAAGTTTTAACCATCCAGCCTCTTTCCTTTTTTCCCTCAGCCCCAGTGAGGGAATTGTTTTCTGTAATTGCTACCTCCATGAAAATGTGGTTGTTCTCTTTTTTTTCAGTTACCTACTTAACCAATATTCTTTTTTTTTTTTTTTTTAATTAAGACAGGGTCTTGCTGTGTCACCCAGACTGTAGTGCAGGAGTGCAATCTCAGCTCGCTGCAACCTCCGCCTCCCAGGTTCAAGTGATTCTCCTGCCTCAGCCTCCCGAGTAGTTGGGATTACAGGCACCCCCTACCATGTCCAGCTAATTTTTATTTTTTTGTATTTTTGGTAGAGATAGGGTTTCACCATGTTAGCCAGGCTGGTCTCGAACTCCTGACTTCAAAGTGCTCGGATTACAGGCATGAGCCACCACGCCTGGCCTACTTAACCATTCTTTAAAGTTTCTTTCTATTCAAATAATTGGTATGGTTTCTATTTCTCGACTGGATCCTAACTAGTACAATTCTAACTCTCTGCAGGAATCCTCGAATACCAAGGCTCTTACCTTCTTCCTCTACAAATCCTTTATAAGTAAACCCATGCGCTTTGACAATTTTTTGTTTACTTTTTTTTTTTTTTTTTAAAGAGAAGGGGGTGTCACTTTGTCATCCAGCCTAGAGTACAGAGGGCCAATCATAGTTCACTGTCACCTCAAACTCCTGGGCTCAAGGGATCCTCCTGCCTTAGCCTCCCAAGTAGCTGGGACTACAGGCATGTGCTACCATGCTCAGTCCACTTCAACAGTTTTTTTTTTTTTTTTTTTGGAGACAGAGTTTCGCTCTCGTTGCCCAGGGTGGAGTACAATGGCACAATCTCAGCTCACTGCCACCTGGCCTTTCAGGTTCAAGTGATTCTCCTGCCTCAGCCTCTGGAGTAGCTGGCATCAGAGGCATGTGCCACTAGACAACTTTCAGTGAACCAATATGATATAATAAAAAAAGAGTTTTGTATGTGCTCTCTAATAGCACTCATCAACTCTAGTTATTTACCTGTCAATCGCTTCTCCAGATTGTAAGCTCCTAGAGGACAGGGATCACGTCTTATCTATCTATGTATCCTGAGTGCCTGATCTAGTATCTAGCACAGAACAGATACCCATGAAAAAATGTCAGCCCAGGCATGGTGGCTCACGCCTACAATCCCAGCACTTTGGGAGGCCAAGGCAGGAGGATGGCTTGAGGCTAGCAGTTTGAGACCAGCCTGGTCAACATGGTAAGTCCCTGTCGCTAAGAAAAGAAATATTTTTAGCCAGTCATGGTGGTGCACACCTGTAATCACAGCTGCTTCGGAGGCTAAGGTGGGAAGATTGCTTGAACCCAGAAGTTCAAGGCTGCAGTGAGCTATGACTGCACCACTGCATTCCAGCCTGGGCAATGAAATGTGGCCATCTCAATTTTTTTTTTTTTTTTTTTTTTTTTTGAGACGGAGTTTCGCTCTTGTTACCCAGGCTGGAGTGCAATGGCGCGATCTCGGCTCACCGCAACCTCCGCCTCCTGGGTTCAGGCAATTCTCCTGCCCCAGCCTCCTGAGTAGCTGGGATTACAGGCACGCGCCACCATGCCCAGCTAATTTTTTGTATTTTTAGTAGAGACGGGGTTTCACCATGTTGACCAGGCTGGTCTCGACCTCTTGACCTCGTGATCCACCCGCCTCTGCCTCCCACAGTGCTGGGATTACAGGCTTGAGCCACCGCACCCGGCTCAATTTTTTAAAAAAGACAGAGAGAGAGAGGGACAGAGAGAAAGAAAGAAATGTTAGGCCAGGTACAGTGGCTCACACTTATAATCCCAGCCCACTTTGGGAGGCCAAGGTGAGTGGGTCACCTGAGATCAGGAGTTCGAGACCTGCCTGGCCTACATGATGAAACCCCATCTCTAGTAAAATTACAAAAAAATTAGATCTCAGCTACTTGGGACACTGAGGCAGGAGGATCGATTGAACTGGTGAGGTGAAGGTTGCAGTAAGCCAGGATCACGCCAATGCACTCCAGCCCATGCAACAGAGTGGGATTCTGTCTCAAAATAAAAGAAACAACCGGGTGCAGTGGCTCATGCCTGTAATCCCAGCACTTTAGGAGGCCAAGGCAGGCAGATCACCTGAGGTCGGGAGTTCAAGACCAGCCTGACCAACACAGAGAAACCCTGTCTCTACTAAAAGTACAAAATTAACCAGGCATGGAGACACATGCCTATAATCCCAGCTACTCAGGAGGCTGAAGCAGGAGAATCGCTTGAACCTAGGAGGTGGAGACTACGGTGAGCCAAGATGGCACCATTGCACTCCAGCCTGGGCAACAAGAGCGAAACTGTCTCAAAAAAAAAAAAAAAAAAAAAAAAGTAAGAAACAAATATTGAATTAATGATTGAAAACTAATGGAGTTCCTCTTATCTGTCTCTACATGGACAATTTCACCAAGGTCTCAAGTAACCAGAGCTGCAATTCAGACTGATACTTTTTTTTTTTTATTGAGGTTTTGGCCTACAGACTGATACTTTCATCTCCAAGTGCTAGATACGATGGTTTCAACTTACCTTCAATACACAGGTCTGTCACACTCCCATCTTCCACAATGCATAATAGTCCTTAAAGCAGAGGGAGGCAAGAAAGGAGTAGTCAGGCGGGGCACAGCGGTGCATGCCCGTATCCCAGCTGTTTGGGAGGCCAAGGTGAGCAGATCACCTGAGGTCAGGAGTTCAAGACCAGCCTGACCAATATGGCAAAACCCCGTCTCTACTAAAAATACAAAAATTAGCCAGGCGTGGTGGCACATGCCTGTAATCCCAGCTACTTGGGAAGCTGAGGCAGGAGAACTGCTTGAACCCAAGAGGCAGAGGTTGCAGTGAGCTGAGATTGTGCCACTGCACTCCAGCCTGTGCGAAAGAGCAAAACACCATCTCAAAAAAAAAAAAAAAAATATATATATATATATATATATGTATATATATATATGCTCTGGAGTCTATGACAGACCTGGGATAAAATTCCAGCTCTGTCACTTGTTAGGATGAACTCCCTGAAGCTTGGAGATCATCCCATCTCCCTTAAAAGACTGTTTTGGAAGTAAAAGCCTGAGAAGTCTCTGGCATAGAAAAGCACCCAATACAAGTTAGCAAGGGCTCATTCCATCGGACATTATCATCATATTAAAAGAACCTCAGATAAAATTTAATCCATCATACTTCACACATGAAGATATTAAAGCACAGGGGAGGAAAAGTAACTTAAGCAGGGTCATTTCTAGATCAGCAGACTCCATTCTGGTCCTATACAAAGACCATGTATGCTGGAATCTTTGAATAATTTTTATTTTTTTGAGACGAAGTCTTGCTCTGTCGCCCAGGCTGGGGTGTGGTGGTAAGAACTCAGCTCACTGCAACCTCCGTCACCAGGATTCATTCTCATGTGTCAGCCTCCCGAGTAGCTGGGACTATAGTTATGTACCACCACATCCAGCTAATTTTTGTATTTTAAGTAGAGACAGGGGTTTTATCATGTAGACCAGGCTGGTCTCAAACTCCTGACCTCAAGTGATCTACCTGCTGTAGCCTCCCAAAGTTCTGGGACTATAGGCATGAGCCACCACACTTAGCCAACATTTCCCATTTTCACCTTCATACTTTTACTAACCTCTTGGCTCTAGTAAAGCCAGTTACTGTAAAATGCATCTTGGATCTTGGAAAAGGGCCCATTTCATTATCGCAAAACAATTTGCTAATAAAGTGTTACAATACAAAAAATCTAAATAATCTTTCTAAGACCATTTCTCCAAGACCCCCAAAAGCAGATATACATACTATACATGCAAAACTCATGTCAAATTTCCCTCTTAATCTTACCAAAAACCACACTTATGAAGTGCATGCAGACTCTCTGATCCTGAGACACCAGTTGTGTGACCAGGGAGGTGTGCCTTACGAGGGCATCTTGGAAGCAGGACAACATGTGCTTCTTGCGCACCAACTTGAAGCAAAGAAAAATATTTAATAGAAATCAAATATTAGCTATTCTGAAACCAAGAATTATAATTTCCAAACACAATTACAAGATGATACCAGAGGGATCATTTAAATACGGTGAGATCCATACTCCTTAAAGAGAGGTTGGAAAAGAGTATCATTTACACAGAGGAATCCTATGTTCATACAAAGGATTATAAATCAGCTAAAGTTCATAATGCCCTACACTTACATAGCAATTTACTCTTCACAAATCATTTTGTCTACCAGCTCATTCAAGCCTTACAAGTTGGTGAAGAAAGCAAAAACAGATACTCTCACCATTTTGAAGATGAGAGAACTGAAGCTGAGACTTTCCCAAGGATTCAAATCTAAGTCTCCAATCCAGGTCTGACCTAAGATCAGTGTTCTTTCCACTTCAACCGTCTGGGGAAGTAATACTGGGCCCTTTCATGACAGAGGTAGGTAGAGAAAACATATCCTTCTATTCAATGTAGCTATAAATTCTCATACTCAAGTCACTTCCTTTTAAAGGGAACTGAGTAGAAGTTGTGCGATGTGTTCATGACAATAGCAAAAGGTAGGTCCAAAACGGGTAAACACTGAGGATAGAACCAGAAAACAAGTATAATTGACTGTATCACCTCTTTAATTAGTGAGGAATGAGGTTAAGAAAAGTGTGTTCAAGTCAGGTGTGGTGGCTCACACCTGTAATCCCAGCACTTTGGGAGGCCGGGCTGGGTGGATCAGCTGAGGTCAGGAATTTGAGACCAGCCTAGCCAACATGGTGAAACCTCATTTCTACTAAAAGTACAAAAAATTAGCCAGATGTGGTGGTGGGTGCCTAATCCCAGCTACTCGGGAGGCTGCGGCAGAAGAACTGCTTGAACCTGGCAGGCAGAGGTTGTAGTGAGCTGAGATTGCACAGCCAGGGCAACTACAGCCTAGGCAACAAGAGCAAAACTCCATTAAAAAAAAAAAAAAAAAAAAA
This sequence comes from Sapajus apella, assembly GCF_009761245.1. NCBI lineage: Eukaryota > Metazoa > Chordata > Mammalia > Primates > Cebidae > Sapajus > Sapajus apella. The sequence continues at coordinate 18,561 of NW_022437145.1, read as the reverse complement.
GTTTCGGCCAGGTGTGGTAGCTCACGCCTGTAATCCAAGCACTTTGGAGGCCAAGGCGGGCAGATCACCTGAGGTCGGGAGTTCAAGACCAGCCTGACCAACATGGTGAAACCCCAACTTTAAAAAAAAAAAGTTTCTTCAATAAAAGGTAGAAATTACATATCTTATTGCTTCTCTTCTGTGCTACTGTAAGTCTCCTGTTTTTGCTTTACCAATTCATCCTACATAATAAAGTAGTCATCTATATGAGTTACTCAAAAATCCCAGTAACTCCCCTTCATCTGACAGATTAAGTTCAAGCTCCTTAGCTTGGTTTCAAACTCTTCAAAGAACTGTCCTCAACCTACCTGCCTCTCCAATCTCATCTCTTAATTTCCCTTCAAACACTATGATTATCCCCAAAACCCATCCTTCTAACACCTACCTCCTGGGATAATCAGCCTCCCACTTCCTCTGGTCCAAACCTCACCTATCTTCTTAACCCTAATTTGAATGCTTCCTCCCCTAAGAAACCTTTCCTAATTCCTCTCCTTATCGTGAACAGCACTTAACCACAAACATGTGCATTCTTCTAAGTTCTAAATAACATGTTCTCTTATTTTCTCTCCTGCTGCACTGTCTTATTAATCTCTGATTTACTGTCCAAAAATAGCATCCTCAGAACTTCGTGTCCACAAGAACAAAAATATTTTCATATAATATTATAATGTTCTTGGGTCTTTTTTTTTTTTAGGGTTCTTTTTTTGGAGGTGAAGTTTCACTCATTACCCAGGCTGGAGTCCAATGGTGCAATCTTGGCTCACCCCAACCTGTGCCTCCCGGCTTCAAGTGATTCTCCTGCCTCAGCCTCCTAAGTAGCTGGGAGTACAGGAATCTGCCACCACACCCGCTAATTTTGTATTTTTAGTAGAGAGGGGGTTTCTCCATGTTGGCTAGGCTGGTATTTAACTCCCAGTCTCAGGTGATCCACCCGCCTCAGCCTCCCAAAGTGCTCTGATTACAAGCGTGAGCCACCATGCCCTGACAGTCTTTCTTATTGTTTTTTTTTTTTTTTTTTTTGGGGGGGAGTTTGGCTCTAGTTACCCAGGCTGGAGTGCAATGGCGCGATCTCGGCTCACCGCAACCTCCGCCTCCTGGGTTCAGGCAATTCTCCTGCCTCAGCCTCCTGAGTAGCTGGGATTACAGGCACGCACCACCATGCCCAGCTAATTTTTTGTATTTTTAGTAGAGACGGGGTTTCACCATGTTGACCAGGATGGCCTCGATCTCTTGACCTCGTGATCCACCCGCCTCGGCCTCCCAAAGTGCTGGGATTACAGGCGTGAGCCACCGCGCCCGGCCAGTCTTTCTTATTCTTATTCTCCCACAATTGTACAGTGGAGTTTTTGATACTACATGACATTATAGCACAACAGACTGCAGAAACAGATAAAAATCCAGCTGTTTTTGTTTAGGAGAGACAGGGTCTCTCTCTGTTGCTCAAGAGGGAGTGCAGTGACTAGATCGTAGGTCACTTCAGCCTTGAACTCCTGGGTTCTAGTAATCCTTCAGCCTCTGCCTCCCAAAGCAGTGAGATTACAGGCATGAGCCACTGCGCCTGGCCAAGCTGCCTTCAATTAAAGCCACTTGCAAAAATATAAAACAAAACCACTCCTGTCACTATCTTTCTTGAGAAAATACAGTTATTTCTATTTTTTTAAGTTACTTATGCCACAAGCCTGAACACTTAAAAAGATCTAAAAATGGCTGAGCGTGGTGGCTCACACCTGTATTCCCAACACTTTGGGAGGCCAAGGCAGGTGAATCACAGGCTCAGGAGTTCCAGATCAGCCTCATCAACATGCTGAAACTCCCATCTCTGCTAAATTTGCTGGGTATGTTGGCACGTACCTGTAATTCCAGCTAGTCAGGAGGCTGAGGCAGGAGAATCATTTGAACCCAGGAGGCGGAGGTTGCAGTGAGCCAAGATCACACCACTGCACTCCAGCCTGGGCGACAGAGTAAGACTGTGTCTCAAAAAAAAAAAATCTAAAAATGATAAACTGTATATTATCTATATTTTGCCACAATAAAAAAATTACTTATGGGCCAGGCACAATGGCTCATGCCTGTATTCCAGCACTATGGGAGGCCGAGGCAAGAAGACCACAGCTTGAATGCAGGAGTTTGAGACCAGCCTGGGCAACATAGTGAGACCCTGTAACAACAAATAATAAAAAATTCACTGGGCGTGGTGATTCACACCTGTAGCCCCAGCTACTTATGAGGGTGAGGTAGGAGGATCACTTGAGCCCAGGAGGTCAAGGCTACAGTGAGCTATGATCGTGCCACTGCACTCCAGCCTGGGCAACAGGGTGAGACCTGTCTCCAAAAAAATCTACAAAATTTGTTAATATACCTGGGAGTGGTGGCTCATGCCTGTAATCCCAGCACTTTGGGAGGCTGAGGAGGTTGGATCATATGGTCTGGAGTTCAAGACCAGCCTGGCCAACATGGTGAAACCCCATCTCTATTAAAAATACAAAAATTAGCTGGGCATGATGGCACATGCCTGTAATCGCAGCTACTTGGGAGGCTGAGGCAGGAAAATTGCTTGAAACAGGACCCAGGAGGCAGAGGTTGCAGTGAGCCAAGATCACACCACTGCATTCCAGCCCAGGCTACAGAACAAGACTCCATCTTTAAAATAAAAAAAAAAAATCAATGGATATAACCCACATAAACAAAAACTACTTGGGGTCAACAATTTTGTATGAAGTATCCTGAGATGAAAATATCAAAATATTTGAGAATGCAGCCAGGCACGGTAGCTCACACCTGTTATACTGGCACTTTGGGAGACCAAGGTGGGAGAATCGCTGGGAACAGGAGTTCAAGACCGCCTAGGCAATGTAGGTTGACACCCTGGAGACTGTCCAAAAATAAAAAAAGGAACTGCTGATCTAGCCAATTCCCCCAAGCAGGAATTCCCCACCCATGAATTTGAGAGAAACTTGACTTGGATGCCTCCATGGACAACAAAAGTCACTGCCATGGCTCACACCTGTAAGCCCAGCACTTTGGGAGGCCAAGGCAGGCAGATCACGAGGTCAGCAGTTCGAGACCAGCCTGGCCAATATGGTGAAAGCCGGTCTCTACTAAAAATACAAAAATTAGGCCAGGCACGGTGGCTCATGCCTGTAATCCCAACACTTTGGGAGGCCGAGGTGGGCGGATCATGATGTCAAGAGATCCAGACCATCCTGGCCAACAAGGTGAAACCCTGTCTCTACTAAAAATACAAAAATTAGCTGGGCGTGGTGGCGTGCGCCTGTAGTCCCAGCTACTCGGAAGGCTGAGGCGGGAGCATTGCTTGAACCTGGGAGGCAGAGGTTGCAGTGAGCCAAGATCGTGCCACTGCACTCCAGCCTGGCGCCTGGTGACAGAGCGAGACTCTGTCTCACACACGCAAAAAAAAAAAAAAAAAAGCCGGGCATGGTGGCACGCGCCTATAGTCCCAGCTACTTGGGAGGCTGAGGCAGGAGAATCGCTTGAACGCGGGAAACGGAGGTTGCAGTCAGCCGAGACTGCGCCACTGCACTCCAGCCTGGGCAAGTCATCTCAAAAAACAAACAAAAAAAGAACCCTCATTACAAACGCAGGTAGGCACTGAAGGCCCAGGCAGCCCAGCCAACTCTGCCAGGGGAAAGGTCTTCCCTTTCACCCCACTTCCGCCCGGCTGTAACCTGTCACTCCTGTCCCCCCCGGAGCCCAGGCAGCCCCTCCTCGGATTCACACGCGGACAGCTGAAGGGAATGAGGAGCGGCCGCCGCCTGTGCGCCTGGCCCGCAGGTGACTGGGGACAGAAATGGCGGGAGCCTCAGCTAAGGCTGAATCCTGGGGAAATGGAGGCAGGGCCAGCAAAGGAAGGGGCCAGAGGGCGGAAAGCAGGAAGGCGTGTCCCTGAGACTGGGTGAGGTCCCGAGGGATCCGGATTTCTGCCCTTCCAGGCGCACGGCCAGGAGGCTTGGCCCGGTGGACGGGGCTCCCCGGAGGCCAACAGGCCGGCCTGGGGCTGAGGGGACCGTGAAGCCGCTGTGACCGGGTGCGGGGCGGGCTGACCGGGAGGGGCGTGAACACCGCGCGGGGGCCCGGTTTCGCGTCGGGTTCACAGTAGCGGGTCTGGCGAGGGACTGGCCGCGTTTGCTGAGGGTAATGCCCAAACCCAGGTCTTCCAAAGAAAGAGTTCAATCGCACCGACACGCCGGGCTCGGGCAGCAGCTCCAGCGTGCAGGCCAAGCACAGGCGGGGGGACACAGGCAGCAGCCAGCGCGAGTCGTGCTGGTAATGGGCCCTCTCGAAGAGGAGAGCCGCCTCTTCGTTCCTTCTGGGCCCGGGAGTGCCCGCTGTCGCCGCCTGCCTCACGGCCATCTCCTCGCTCGTCTCTCGCTGAGGCAGAACCTTTTCCCGCGCAGCCTGCAGGCATGCGCAGTTAGAGGACACGCTTGCGTCATCGTGGAATGCGCCTGCGCGGACCCTGGAAGCCGCAGTCTCAGGCGAGCAGCTGCACCTGAGGGTGAGTGGCCGGCGCAAGGGCTCTGAGTCGTGTCTAACTAAGCCAAAAGCAGTATGCGCTTAGAACCCTGCAGGAATGTCTTCACCACACCCAAAGTTGAAAAGTAATTTTTTTTTTCACAGTCTCGCTCTGTTGCCCAGGCTGCAGTGCCGTGGCACGATCTCGGCTCACTGCAACTTCCGCCTCCCAGGTTCAAGCGATTTATCTGCCTCAGCCTCCTAAGTAGCTGGGACTATAGGCATGCACCACCACGCCCAGCTAATTTTTGTGTTTTTAGTAGAGACGGGGTTTCACCATATAGCTCTAACTCCTGACCTAGTGATTTGCCTGCCTCGGCCTCCCAAAATGCTGGGATTACAGGCGTGACCCACCATGCCCGGCCTGAGAATCTTAACTAATGCCTGATGATCGGAGGTGGAACAATTTGAGCTCCAACCTTCACCCCCACCCCCAGTCCCTGGGAAAAATGCCTTCCACGAAACCAGCCACTAGTGTCAAAAAGGCTGGGGACAGCTGCTTTATCCTTTCAGCCAGGTGTGGTGGCTCACACCAGTAATCCAGCACTTTGGGAGGCTGAGGTGGGCAGATTGCTTGAGCCCAGGAGTTAAAGACCAGCCTGGGCAAGATGGCGAGACCCATCTTGGGATGTCTCATCGACCTGTACTTTTTGTAGCTGTCTCTACAAAAAAAATACAAAAACAGGCCCGATGTGGTGGCTCATGCCTTTAATCCCAACACTTTCGGAGGCCGAGGCAGGTGGATCACCTGAGGTCAGTAATTCAAGACCAGCCTGGTCAACATGGCAAAACCCAATCTCTACTAAAAATACAAAAATTAGCCAGGCGTGGTGGCAGGTGCCTGTAATCCCAGCTACTCGGAAGGCTGAGGCAGGAGAATCTCTTGAACCCAGGAGGTGGAGGTTGCAGTAAGCTGAGATCACACCACTGCACTGCAGCCTGGTCGACAGAGCAAGACTCCATCTCAAAAAGAATAAAGAGTTTGAGACCAAAAGTAAAAATAGAAGTAAAAAAGAGAGAGAGAGAGAGAGAGAGAGAAAGAAGTTTGAGACCAGCCTGGGCAACATGGCAAAACGCCACTTCTAGTAAAAATTTAAAAATTTGCCAGGCATGGTGGCTCATGCCTGTAATCCCAGCTACTCAGGAGGCTGAGGCAGGAGAATCACTTGAACTCATGAGACAAAGGTTGCAGTGAGCCAAGCTCAAGCCACTGCACTCCAGCCTGGACCACAGAGTGACACTCCATCTCAAAAGAAAAATTAGTGTCCCATGTAGAGCACCACCGCTCCCCATAAGCAACGAAGGCTGTTGGAGTATCCTGCCTTAATCAGGATTAGCTTTTGGACAGGGCAGGAAAGAACCTCAGTGGACTCTACTGTGAGGAGGCTGGAGGGGACATTTTTTGGAGAGAACACTGGGGTCACCCACATTCCCTAAATCTTCACAACCACAGAGTGGAAGTGGCTTCTACCCCACCCACAAAGTATCCCAAACCCCAAAAGGGAGTGCTTAGAAAACATGTGCCATAGAAATTAGAACCCCACAGGGCCCAAATGACCAATTTATTAGAGGCTTTGTGGGGATCAGGACAGTCTCAAACCTTTTCTAACATGTCCTGAGGACTCTGGGCCTGAGTCTACTTTTTAAAGCCATGCTGAAAGAGAAAAAATCTCAGATGCTTCATAAAATCAAACTTTTTGGAGCCTGGTGTATTCTGTGGAGCCCCATTTGGATTTCCAGGTGCCTCCTGGCCCTGGGATCTTTCTGTCTTAGGAAGGGTGGCTCCAGTACAGCAGTGACTTCGTGGCTGAAGTTCCCTCTGTGAAGCAGTGTGGCCTCCAATCCTGTCCTCCCCTGCACGTGAATTACCCACTTTGGGAAGCAGAGTATAATCAGGTTCCCTCAGGGTCAGGTTAGGGGCTGAGTGCTTGCACTTGGCAAGCTGTGGAGACCAGGACATCTTGTTCAGAAGGGTCAGGCTTAGCTTTCCCCCCACAGAGTGGAGCCTCCCTCTGAAGCTGACAGGTTCTGCAGAATGGCAGGAAGGCTGCTGCCCAGCCCCTCTGCACCCTGTAGGTTCCAGGCTTCCTCTTCTCCAGTATGGGGGCTGCTGGCATTTGAGTCTGTGGGGCTTAGAGACCTCCCAGGATGTGCATTCCTTCCTCCAGTGGATGTAGTATGGCTTGGAGGATGAGGTCCTGACTCTGCTGGTAGCCCTTTCTGCCAGCTGGGAGACCCCTGGCCTGATCATTTTCCAGCCCCTGCTGTTCTCACTGGGAGGCTCTCCCACCCTTTGTTGGCCACACCAGCTCCTGGATCTCGCTGCGGGCCTGGGGGTCCTGGGAGCCAAAGGCTCAGCCCTGGCAGGAGCTTTCTGGATCTCCTGTGGTTCTCTGGCGCCCTCTGGTGGCCGGACTCTCCTGGCCTTTTCAGGCTGGATGGAAATGCCCATCCGCTCTGACCTGTAGGGTCTGTTTCCCTCCAGAGCTCCGGCTTGTGTAGGAAGTTTCGAGCTTTTTCTGTCTGGGCGCTGAACCCTCTGGAACCTTTCTGGGGACTTAAGGCCTGGTGGGGAGCCCTGGGCCTCACAATACCTTTCCTGCTGCGCTTGGAGCTCCTGGCCCGTGTTCAGTCCAGGGAGCCTTGCCCCAGCAAGGGGCAATGAGCAAGATCCTAAGAAGTTAAACAGGAAATAGGACTCCAGGATCCGCCGGGGAAGACCCCACTTCAGGTGTGCAATCCTCCTCCGCATCAGGGATTCCAGAAGCAGTTGTTTGCTCTTCTTGAGGACTGTCCCCTTGGGCAGGACAGTGAGGACAGTGGGAGCACCCACCAGAGCTATGGCAGCTTTTGGGTCTGGGCCACACAGCACACAGGGACAGGCAGAGGGCATGCCCAAGGGAGCAGTCAGAGATGGAGGGTTCCGGTATTGCCGAGTCAGGCTGGGGACCTTCTCTGGATCTACCTCTTTGTCCCTTTGTTGTCTTCTGCAGGATTCAGGTTGGGCCTGCTGGGAGGCTGGACTGATCCCCACTCTGTGATCCCTGGCAGGGGTTGTGCCCTGGCTGGCCACATGCTCTCCCTCCCCACCCACCAGCAAGAAGACTTCACCCCGGTGGGGGAAAGGATCCACCTCAGGACAGAGAGAAGAGATGAAACTATTTACAACCACTGCCTGTTCCTGTTCCATGGTCCCATGTCCAGAACCAGAGAAGGCCGGGGGCCTTGGTAGGTTGTGTTTTCTGCCTGTGGGTCTCTCATCCCCAGAACAGTCAACTTGGAGACTGTCCCTCACAGCATCCTTTCCACTGACCAGGTCCTTGTTTCCTTCCCTTGGTGCTGGAGGCCCTCCAACATCCCAATCTGTGCACTTTCTCTGGCTTGCTATATCCTGGAATTCTGCAACATCCTCAGCTCCACCCTCATTCTTATTTTCTTGCCCTTGTACCTGGATCTTTTCATCAATTTCACCTCTTAATTGTCTCTGGTCATCTCTGGCAGGAGCCTGGCTCTCTGAGCCATCATCACTTGTGGTCCCACTCAGGTTTCTCTTCCCTTGTATTTGAATTTCTTCATCATTCCCACCTCCACCCTGTTCCTGGTTCTTCCACTCTGATGAACGGGTCTTTCTATTACCTTTACTTTTTAACAGTCTCTGGTTCTTTGCTCTCAGCCTCCAGTTTTTTCCCCTAAGTCTCCAGATCGTTCTACCATCCTCATTTCCAGCCTTTCTCTGGCTTCTCTTCTGTGATGCCTGATTTTCTGTAACATCCTTTCCAGTCAGCTCCCAGTTCCTCCTCCCTGGTGACTGGCTGTCTCCAATTTCACTATCAGACTGGCCGTGGTTCTCTCTCTTAGGTCTCTGAATCTTTACACTGTCCTCACCTCCGGGTTCTCTCTGGTTTCTCTCCACCGGAGCCTGAATTTCTGTTCCACTCTCACTTCCCATCGGCTTCTGGCTCTTCCACTCTGATAAAAGGATCTTTCTACCAAGATCACTTCTAAACAGACTCTGGGTTTCTTTCCCAGGTGCCCAGGTCTTTACACCATCCTCCCCTCCAACTTCTCTCAGGTTTCTCTTCCCTTGTATCTGAATTTCTGCCCCATTCTTACCTCCAGTCTGCTCATCTTTCTTCCATTCTTCTGACTGAGTTTCTCCATCAACTTGACTTGTTAATTTGCCCCAGTTCACTGACTCAGATGTCTGGGCATGTCCACAATCCTTGCCTCTAGTATGTTCCTGGTTCTTTCCCTTTGGTCTGTGAATCTTTCCACTAAATTCACTTCCTGACTGACACTGATTTTTTTTCCCAAGTTCCTGGGTCTCTTTTTCATCCTCACCTTTAACCTCTCTCCTCCCTAGTGACTGAATGTCTGTACCATTCTCTTCTCTAGGTGGCTTATTCTTCTTCCTCCCTGCTGAATGAGTCTCCACATCAGTTTCACCATTTAATTGTTCATGGATCTCAGCCTCAGGTGCCAGGATATTTGTACCATCCTCACCTCCTTCCTTTCTCTGGTCTCTCTTCCCTGATGCCTGAATTTCTGCTCTATCTTCACCTCCAATCCAATTCTGATCCTCCCAACATAGTATCTCAAGTTCTCTGTCAATTTCACTTGCTACTTGTCTCCAGTTTCCCCACCATGGGGCCTGGATCACCACCCAGTCCTTCTCTCTTATCTCCCTGAGCTGCTTCCTGCTAGGTATTTGGGTTTCTTTAGCATTTTCACCTCTTCTCAGGCCTTTATTTCCCCACCCCACTTGAATTTCATGACTTAATTGTTTCTGGCTCTCTCCCCCAGATGCTTGGGTCTTCCTAGCTTTCTCACGTCCACATTGATCCTGTTTCTCCCATGCTGGTGTCTGGATCTCTGTAATATTCCCAATACATTCCTGTTTTCCCCAATCCAAGGCCTGGGTCTCTACACTATCCTCTTTTTTTACTTCTCCTAGGTTCTGTCTCCCAGGTGACGGGGTTTGTGCAGCATCCTGACCTCCAGCCTGGTCCTTGTTTCTTCCCTTTTCTGTCTGAATTTCCACATCAGCATCACCTTTCATCTGCTTTTGTTTCTCCCACTCTGACATCTGGGTCTTCTCACCATTCTCATCTCTAGTCTGACCCTGCTTCCCCAATTCTTGAGCCTGGATCTGTTCCCCATCTTCCCCTCCAGCCTCTTTCTTGTCCTTCCTCTCAAACGTCTGGGTCTCCACAGCATCCTCACTTCCATTCTTATCCTGGTTCTCCCACTCAGGTGTTTGGGTCTCTGCATCAATTTTACATCTTAACTCTTCTTGGTTCTCTCCCATATGTGCCTGGGTTTCAGGGGGATTCTTATCTCCAGCCTCCCTCTGGTTTCTATTCCCTAGTTCCTGAATGTTGGTTCTATTCTCAATTCCCATCCGGTCCTGGTTCTCCCACCCTGGTGTCAAGATCTCTCCGTCAGCTTCACTTATTACTAGTCTCTGGTTTGCACACTCCAACACATTAGTCTCTGCATCACCCTCCATTCCAAAGTCTACTGGGAACTGCTCCCCAGGTGCCTGCATTTCTGAAGCATCTTCCCATCTGCTCCCTCTCTGGTTCATCCCCCTTGGAGCCTGGGTCTCTCTACTATCCTCTCTGCTTGCTGTCTGTTTTTTACCCCCTGGTTCCCAGGCCTCTGGTGGGCAGTCCCAGGACTTCCAAGTGCACATTCTTGGTATTTGGTGAGAATAATCAGGCAACAGCTCTCTGGAGCAGAACTGCAGCCTCTGGGCTGAAAGTAAGTTTGGAAGAGAGGTGGTTAAGGTCATGGAGGTGGGGCGAGACCTCGTGCTGATGACAGGCTCCAGTGACACCAACCTTTTCTGCAAGTGAAGCAGCAGCTGCTCCATCTCGTGGCACATGTCCAAGGCAGGGTGAGTCTGACCATCTCTGAGACACCAAGGTACCTGCCATGCTTTCCAGCAACTGTCCTGAGGCATTAAACAGGTGCTTGAAATGGACGTGGTACAAAAAATGGGCTCAGGGTGGGTGTGAACACCTGAAGGTGGGCCCGGACTTGGGTGCTGTGGAGAGAGCAAGTTCTGGGTCCATGATTCCTGGAGGCTTCTCCGGTATCTCCATCTCTGCCTTTGTGCCCATTGATGAGAATCTAGGCCTCTGAACTTTCCAGGACTGAAGAAGAATTCAGGAGTCAGCTCAAAGACAGTTTTGCATCTCATGGAGGGCACTGCCCGCTTCTGCAGTGGCACCTGTAGGTGAGAACAGAGAAGCAAAATCCTTGCACACATATTAACTTGTGTAATCCATACAGACAGAATAGTCAGGGAAGTCTTATTAGAGGGAGTGACATTTGGAGACCTGAATGAAGTAAGGAGCAAAGCAAGTGACATCTAAAGAAAGAGTGTTATAGGCAGAGGAGATATTAAGTACAAAGGCTTGAGGATGGAACAAGGTCACATGTACAGGAACAGCAAAGAAGACCATGTAGCCAAAATGAAACCAGTAATGAGGAGATCACTGGGAGATGAGATCGGAGACAAACACAGGACAGATTATGCTGGTCCTTAGAGTCATGATTAGGAGTGTGAATTTTATTATGAGTTTGACAGATAATGTAAGTATAAGAACCACTGCAGGGTTTTGAGCACCTAAGTGCTATGATCTGTTTCTAAAAGTTTATTCTAATGGCTGGGCATGGTGGCTCATGTCTGTGATCCCAGCATTTTGGGAGGCCAAGACGGGTGGATCACTTGAGGTCAGGAGTTTGAGACCAGCCCGGCCAAAATGGCAAAACTCCATCTCTACTAAAAATACAAAAATTAGCTGGGTATCATGGCACATGCCTGTAATCCCAGCTACTCAGGAGGCTGAGGCAGGAGAATCACTTGAACCCAGGAGGCAGAGGTTGCAGCGAGCCAAGATCATGGCACTGCATTCCAGCGTGGGTGACAGAGTGAAACTCCATCTAAAAAAAAAAAGAAGAAAGAAATCCACAGAGTCTGCTAGGCATGGTGCTCACCCCTGTAATCCTAGCACTTTGGGAGGCTAATATGGGTGGATCACGTGAGGTCAGGGGTTAGAGACCAGCCTGGCCAATATGGTGAAATCCCGTGTCTACTAAAAATACAAAAATTATCTGTGTGTGATGGCGCATGCCTGTAATCCCAGCTACTAGGAAGGCTGAGGCAGGAGAATTGCTTGAACCCGGGAGGCAGAAGTTGCTATGAGCTGAGATTGTGTCACTGCACTCCAGCCTCGGCAACAGAGTGAGACTCTATCTCAAAAAAAAAAAAGAAAAAGAAAGAAAGAAGGAAAGAGAAAGAAGAAGGCCATTATGGTGACTATATGGAGGATAGGCTGTGACTGGATAAGAGAAGCAGCAAGAACTGGGCAGAAGGCTGTTGCTATGGTCCAGGTGAGACATGATGGTGTCTCTGCCCAGGAAGCTGTGGTATGGTTGGGAGAAGTGATCAGATTTGAGATACAATTTCCAAGTAGAGCCCCTGGGACTTGCAGATGGATTGAATGTGTGGAGTGAGGGAAAGAGAGGAGATCAGGTTGACTCCTGGGTTTGGGGCTTGGCCACTGCTCTCCCTGAGCAATGTGAGTTCCCCTATGATTCATTTCTGGTACACCAGGGATAGAAAAAGGTCCTTGTAACAAGTGACAGAGACAATCTTGGTGCTGAGGGAAGGAGGGTGAAGGTGTATAAGACCCACTCACCTTGATGACATTCCTTGTGCTGAAGCGGGTCCTGGTGACCTGGTGCCAATAGTGCCGGACCTGCCAGACCAGAAAGAGGCAGAGGACAAGCAGGTTGCCACAGCACTGAGGGTCCCTGCAGCTGTGATCCTGGGAGAGCAGGCCCTGCACTGGCTCCCACTCAGGGCCATGGAATGGCCCTACCACGGCACAGGCACCCAGCAGTGACAACAACATGGCAAAGTTTAGGTCAGGAAGATGGTATTGGGAGCTAGAGGGAAGGCCTGGTACATCTGATGCAGCCAGCTACAGTAGGGTAGCCGCCATCTCATAGCCCTTATGTCACTGAGGCCACCTCACAAAGGAGGCTGATGCCCCCAGCCTCAACTCTGACCCTGGTGCCAGGGCTGGCTAGCATGCTCTTGATGCAAGTAAGGACAGTATTGGGGAATTGCTCAAAAGTAATTAACAGAAAGAAGATAGCCGGGTGTGGTGGTGCATGCCTATAATCCCAAATACTCGGGAGGCTGAGGCAGGAGAATAAGTTGAACCTGGGAGGCAGAGGTTGCAGTCAGCCAAGATCATGCCATTGCACTCCAGCCTGGGCAATAGAGTGAGACTCGGTCTCAAAAAAAAAAAAAAAAAAAAGGAAGAACTTATTTTAAACAACCCCATCTCTGGAGTGAAGGGATTAAGTTCCCTGAATGTGTGATGGAATGATATAACCTGCAGTCGGCTTGATTTCTTTCTTCCTATGAGATGCTTGGATCTGCCTATCCTTCCATTCATTATCAAACATTTAATGAACACTGTACTGAATACATGTATTCTTGTTTGACCATTTAGCATCCCTTCCTTGTTGCTCGCAGTATCCTGATTTCTTCTGGGGGAAATTACTTTTCCCAACTTAGGATCAGCGTTGGTGGGAAAATAAATGCTACCCTGAAGACTCGTTCTTTTTTTTTTTTTTTTCTTTTAGGACTGCTCTCTGGCCACTAGAGCCAGCCAGTCACTTAGCTGCTCTTACACTGAATACCTGTGTTCACCCAAAGGTTCTTATTCAAATACTAAATATCTGAGCAGGCAGGGATGGCAGCCAATCAGAATGAGCCAGGCCTTAACCGTTTAGTGGCTGGATTTTTTTTTTTTTTTTAGTTTTGCTCTTATTGCTCATGCTGGAGTGCAATGGCGAAATGCCGGGTTCAAGGGATTCTCCTGCCTCAGCCTCCCGAGTAGTTGGGATTACAGGCGCCCACCGCCACACCCAACTATTTTTTTGTATTTTTAGTAGAGATGGGGGTTTCTTCATGTTGGTCAGGCTGGCCTGGAACTCCTAACCTCAATTAATCAGCCCACGTCAGCCTCTCCAAGTGCTGGGATTGCAGGCCTGAGCCACCGCACCCGGCCTAGTGGCCGGATTTTAAGTGATTTTTGGGGTCACAGGAAAGGGGCATCAGATATTTCAACCAGTTGGGAAGTATTTCTCTATTTCTCTAGTTACTTTTGTTTGTTTTGTTTTGTTTTTCTGAAACGGAGTCTCGATCTGTCGCCCAGGCTGGAGTGCTGTGGCGAGATCTCGACTCACTGCAGCCTCTGCCTCCTGGGTTCAAGCGATTCTCCTGCCTCAGCCGCCCATGTAGCTCGGACTACAGGCGTGCGCCACTACGCCCGGCTAATTTTTGTATTTTTAGTAGAAATGGGGTTTCGCCATTTTGGCCAGGCTGGTCTGGCACTCCAGACCTCAGATGATTCGCCCGCCTCGACCTCCCATAAATGCTGGGATTATAGGCGTGAGCCACTGCGACCGGCCAGTGGGTTACTTTTGAATTTTTAACTCATTGTTTCTGACAATAATCTGTACTACATAGTTCATAAGAACGCCAAAGTACGTTCCTTCACCAACGCTGAGTTGGTCACCGCGCCAAGGCCCCCCGTACTGGGCGGGGCCTCGCTCATTCGAGTAGCGTCACCTTCGCTTCCTGCTGCGCAGGACCGTTTCCGCTTCTTCTTCTGTGAGTTCCGGTGGAGGCGAGCGCTTCTCAGACGTCAGCTGCGCTCCAATTGGCGTGCCGAGCCTGTGGAATCGCTGCCATGGTGAGTGCGTACGCCGGCCGAGGGACCGGGAAGCTGGAAACTCGGGGTTGCGTCCGCTCCCTAACCTGTTAGATGGAAGCTTAGACCCTGCGCCGTCTCCTCCGCCGACGTTGGGTCTTAACCGCCCGGCCCTAACTTAGAACTCCAGCAGCGCGGGGTCCCAACAGTCTGGCCTGAGGTTAGAACCCAGGAAATTTAAGGACCCCCGCTGCTGTGATCGGAGATGGTTTGCCGCACGGTCTGTGTGGCCGAAAGCTTGAGGCGCGCGGAGGGGACATGACCCAGCCAGGGAGAAAGAGACCAACCCACGTGGGAGAGGGCAAAAAGTTGGGCGAAAACAAACTTGGTTCCATCTTCCCTCCCCTTTTTTCTTTATGAAATCTACGATGGTGGGGGGGATCTGGGATTCGGATCAACCTCTCCTACCCATCCTACCTCATCCCACCTCTGTTGCTGGAGTTCAGGAGAAGCAGATCTCCCGTGGGTCTGCGCCTAGTTCCCGCCGCGAGTTTTACACGTGCCAGAAACATAGAGCTTTTGGTACTGGGGGGCTGAGGGGAACATGAAATGAGCCCGAACCACTGCCTGGAGCACAGGAAAGGCTTCTCCTGCAAGGCAGTGGCTTCCAAAGCCAGAAGCCCTGGTAGCACCACGTGCGGCTTCTCTAAACTCTTGGTGGTCTCCGAATTTTAAACATCTAGGGAGAGTTTTAAAACGTGTGTCCTGGCGTAGCTAGCTTCGGTTGGCATTTGGTGAGGAGGGAAGGGTTTGCAAAGCCATGTAACTTCTGTAGTTCATCCTTCCAGCAGGGCTTGGATCCCGGCGGTAGCACTCCCCAACACCTCCTCCCATGCATTGTAAAGCTTAGTACTTGGCTGAGCCTAGAACTTGAAGCTTCCAAACTCAGTGCTCCTCTTAACGTAGTTCGGTGAAACGTTTTCGAATCGGATGCTCTCAGGTTGAACTTTGCAGTTTTCCTCCACTGTAAAATGGGGATGACAATGTATGAGGATGTTGTGAGGAGCAAATGAAATAAAGCATGCTAAATACCTAGTCCTCATGCTTGGTATGGAGTGAGCATGCAGTATTTGTTGTTCAATCAAAACCGTGCAGGTTTTGACTGTCTGGTGTACTGGGAAACCAAACTGATCATTCTAGGTAGGGATTTAGGTTGTCTGGCGGTATGATATCATTCATTCATTTTTTTAACCTGTGAAGAAATTGAAAGGTGAATAAATATACCCTAAACAAGTTTCAATTAGTGTTTATAAGCTAGGTAGTTTGGTTTTAAAATTGAGTTTAATTTTTTGTTGATTCATAGTGAAATAATTAGGTCTTTGATGGTTGTTCAGATTCCTGAAGTCTTCCTCTTTTATGAATTTAATGTTTATTGGGAGTTGAGCATCTTGATTTCCAGAGAATGGGTTGTTGAAAAGGGCAATTTTTTAAGTTTTAAATTGACATATCATAATTGTACATACTTTGGGGGTATGTGTAATATTTTTAAATATATCTATTTTAAAGCATGCGATAGGGCTGGGTGTGGTGACTCACGCCTGTAATCCCAGCACTTTGGGAGGCTGAGGTGGGCAGATCACCAAGTCAGGAGTTCCAGACCAGTCTGGTCAACATAGTCAAACCCTGTCACTACTAAAAATACAAAAAAAAAATTAGCCAGGCATGGTGGTGTGCTCCTGTAGTCCCAGCTACTTGAGAGGCTGAGGCAAGGAGAATTGCTTTAACCTGGGAGGTGGAGGTTGCAGTGAGCTGAGATCCCACCACTTTACTCCAGCCTGGGTGACAGTGCAAGACTCCATCTCAAAAAAAAAAAATACATAAAAATAAAACCTGACAAATCATTAACTAAAATTTCCCTACTGTAGTCTCAAATAAAACATATTTGTATGGCCAGTTGTGGTAGTTCATGCCTGTAATCCCAGCACTTAGGGAGGCTGAGGTGGGCGAATCACTCAGGAGTTTGGGACCAACCTGGCCAACATGGTGAACCCCCCCCTACTAAAAATACAAAAATTAGCTAGGTGTGGTGGTGCATGCCTGTAATCTCAATTACTCAGAAGGCTGAAGGAGGAGAATTGCTTGAATCCGGGAGGCAGAGGTTGTAGTGAGCCGAGATCATGCCACTGCACTCCAGCCTGGGTGACAGAGGGAGACTCCATCTCAAAAAAAATAAAAATTAAAATTTAAAAAATTTAAAAATAAACTCCAGATCAGTAAAGGGGAAAATAGTGCAAATGCAGTGATAAATCCAGAGGAAGAAATCCAGAGGAAGGAAAGAAAGAAAAAGATCAGAACAGGTGGAACAAATAGAAGGTACAAAAGGAGGAGGAAAATTTGAAACCATTACACCAGTACTTAAATATAAAAGGGACTGAGTGCTCCAGTTAAAAGACAGGATGTGGCTAGGCACTGTGGCTCAAGCCTGTAATCCCAGTACTTTGGGAGGCTGAGGTGAGAGAATCGCATGAGCTCAGGAGTTGGAGACCACCCAGGGCAACATAGTGAGACCCCATCTCTACAATTTTTTTTTTTTTAACCTCTGCCTCCCGGGTTCAAGTGATTCTCCTGCCTTGGCCTCCCAAAGTGCTGGGATTACAGGTGTCAGCCACCATGCCCAGCCTAAAAAAAATTTTTTTTTTACTTAGCCAGGTGTGATGGCCCATACTTGTAGTCCCAGTTACTGGGGAGGCTGGGGTGGGTGGATCACTTGAGCCCTGGAGGTTGAGGCTGCAGTAACCTGTGGTCATGCCACTGCACTCCAGCCTCAGTGACAGAGTGAGACTCTGTCTCAACAACAACAGAAAGACAGGGTGAAAATTTTTTTTTTTTTTAAGACAGAGTTTTACTCTTTCACCCAGGCTGAAGTAAAGTGGTACAATCTCAGCCCACTGCAACTTCCACTTCCTGGGTTCAAGTGATTCTCCTGCTTCAACCTCCAAGTAACTGGGATTACAGACATGTGCCACCACAGCCAGCCAATTTTTGTGTTTTTAGTAGAGACAGAGTTTCACCATGTTAGCCAGGCTGGTCTTGAACTCCTGACCTGAAGAGATCCACCTGCCTTAGCAGGTGCTCAGGTTACAGGCATAAGCCACTGCACCTGGACTGCCCCAGCTAAGTTTTCAAATATTTTTAGAGATGGGGGTCTTATTGTGTTGCCAAGGCTGGTCTCAAACGTCTGGCCTCAATCAATCCCCAGCCTCAGTTTCCCAAGTTGGTGGGATTATGGGCCTGAGCTACTGCAGCCAGTTCAGAATATACTTTTCAAACATGGAACATTTTTGAAAATTGGCCATAAAGCAAGCCCTACAAATGTTAACATTGGTAATAATACTATACCATTTTTGCCCAGCCAAAATGCAAATAAGTTAAAAATTAGTAACAAAGTACTTTGAAATGAAAAATATAAATTATCAGAGAGATTTAAAAATTGTAGTAGAAATTCAAAAATAGAACCGAACAGTAATGAAAATACCACACACCAGAGCATAAGTGACGAGGGCAGAGGGGAGAAGAAACAAATGAAAGGATATAATGAAAGTATTGCTTAGAGCCTAAGATGCTTATGCCAGGGAGAAAGGGCTAAAAAGTAGGAAAAAAACACAAGGACAAAATAACCCCAATGAAAGTAGAAGGAAAGGCCGGGCACGGTTGCTCACGCCTGTAATCCCAGCACTTTGGGAGGTGAGGTGGGTAGATCACCTGAGGTTAGGAGTTGGAGACCATCCTGGTCAACATGGTGAAACCCAGTGTCTACTAAAAATAGAAAAATTAGCCTGGCATAGTGGCATGTGCCTGTAATCCCAACTACTGGTGGGGACTGAGGTAGGAGAATTGCTTGAACGCAGGAGGCAGAGGTTGCAGTGAGCTGAGATCAAAACAAAAAAAAAACCTCTGCTCCTAAACTCCTGTGTGTCTGTGTCCTAAATTTCCTTGACACAAGACAATGAAACCCAGATATTTACCCCAGTTAACGAAGCTGCTTCAGTTTGACACAGTTGTCAAAGTTTTGGGGAATTACTCACTGTCATGCTTGGCTGGCAGTGTGCAAGTTGTTAAACCCTGTATAGGGTCAGTTTGGAAAGATATGAAAGTTACAAATACATATTATATCTTTTGACTCACTAATCCCACTTCTAGTAGTTTATCTTACAGATATACTGAATGAAACATAATATAGATATGAGAT